>NW_024468915.1:3226652-3395974 GCF_011745365.1 Cryphonectria parasitica EP155
GGCCATCTCTATCGGCCGCACATGGGTTTGAAGTGGGCGGCAGACAACATTGCAGCGTTTGGAGGTGATGCCAATGCGGTCACGATAATACGGGGTGATAGCGTCGGCTGTATGAATAGTTCTGATCAGCTTGCACTGTTAGACGGCAACAACACCTACAAAGGCTGACTCTTGTTCCGACGGGCCGTTATGGATAGCGGTTGCGATTACTCAATATGAGAACAGTGCCTCTGAGCTGGAACTGACGATGATGCCCATAAATCATAATCAACCACTACACTAAGAGAAACAAACTCGGTTTTCTCTCAGCTCGTAATGATCAAAGGCTCTTAACTGCATTTTGCAGATGAAACTGTTCAGCTAATCTGCACCTCGACATCGTAGCCTAAAAAGGAATATGCTTTACTTTCTTGACCGCTGCTAGCCTGGCCGCAGTCATCATCCTGCTGAAGGCTGCAGAATTGGCCGGCTAGATCTGTGGACATTATAGGCCTTAAGCCATGCGACCTGTGTGATCTGAGATGTGAGATCTGATCGTGGGCCCGTAATTATGGAGATTTCGGAGATCTCTTGAGACAGAACCTTAGTAATGATGTTGTCGTTTGCATCAAGCACAGTATTGGCACACCAACAAGCTGTCTACGACCTAAGGGCATTCACCGGCATTTAGACAAGTACGCGCAGCCGTTCCACTCAAGCAGCCTCCAGTTCTGGATTATAAATGTATATTATATGTATTCCAAGTCATTGATTTGTTCATCTTGCAACTTCCTGCCAAGATTGGGCAGGCCGGTGATGATGGTCCCGATGTGGAATCACGATGATTATTTTAGCTTTATCAGAGCCATGCGCGGGGAGGCCTGGTATAGGATGGACGGGGTGAAGAAAACGAGTAAGCACCACCCGCCCAGAGACCCGTTTCAACCTTAAGTTTAACCTTCGTAAATCGAAAACAGGCTGCAGAATTCCAGAGCCTCGTGCTAACAAACCATTGTGTCCAATCGCGTAATCATCTGGCTTGGTTGGGCATTGGCCGCCAGGAAGCAGAGTTTCCCTCTTTTCCCACGGCCTAGTCAGGTTTCGAATGGAACAAACAGCGTAATGGAATGCGATGTCGACATCTATCGGGCAGTGTTTAAAAGAAAGCCTTTTCTCCCACAATATCATTGATTCTATGCTCTCAGATCACAAGAATTCCATCAAGTCAACGAGCAGCCCTTGTCAGCATTGAATCACCTCGAGAGCGTAGATCGTCACCTCGAAACCTTTTCTTTTACCTTTTCCCCCTACACCCTGACTTCACACAGAGGTTTCTCTCTATCATCATCTTCTCTCTATATCACCTTAGCCACTATGCCTTCCCTCAAGACAGCTCTTCTCTTGAGCGCGACCTCCCTGATCTCGACCGGCTCGGCCCTAGGAATTAACTGTCGTGGCTCCGGCCTTTGCACCTTTGCTACCATTGAGAGTATGTCTTTCAAATTCTCAGCATCTCCTGTCAGGCTGTAGTTGCCTGGGCTGTCTCGAAGACACAAGGGACAAGGACGTTTCCCAGGAACACTCTGAGAAGATTAGTTCCTTTTGCAGCCTTCGAGACTGTTCCAGCAAACGCCAACCTCTTTTCTATCCCTGTTGAAAACCAAAGATTGTGAGGGTGATGTGTTCTAACAGGCGAATAGACCATTCTGGGACGAATATCGTGCAGGTAAGAACGCTTCAGAATTGAACTACCCTCAACAACATCAAAAGTCCAGAGGGGACTGCAAGAATCTATTATCAGACACTTGCTAACCGATCGTCTCAACAAACCCACAGCTCTGGCACGACGTTCTCAACACGACCACCGTCGATGGGGGCACGACGTATTCCAACGGCGACCACGTCGTTTGCATCGGCAGCTCGGCCTCCATCACAGTGGGTGCCGATGTAGGGGCCGAATTTGGCGGTGCTTCTGGGTCTCTGAGCCTGTCATCCAACGCCAACATCGGGACCGGCGGTGTCTGTCTGTTCCCGCAGAACATGGCTGACGGGGCGACTATTACGCTGGAGTCGATCCGCAGCCTCGTCGATGCGCTTGGCGAGCATGGATGCACGACCTGTGGCTCGGTTCCCATTCACTATGTGGACCAGGGCAGCAACTCTCCGTCGGATGGTATCCTGACGTCCAACTATGTTGGCAACCCGTTCTGTATGTTTACACACTCACACGAAACCCATCTTCTCCTTTTCGAGTCTAGGCAATGGCTGACGAGTGATGACAGGTGATGACAACTGTATTACGTCTGTTGGAAGTACTTAAGGGTTATGTTCTGAGATTTCAAGGAGTCATGGCGTTCATTAGGAGGGTTGACTTTATTTGATGCACGTTTTTAGTTCAAAGTTTACGAGCAGGCCTCAGCTTTAGCTTTTGTCTTTTATTCTTCAGTTTTCAATATCCGTTCAAGGTTCTTTGCTGGTTGTATAAGGTCTTGTCTACTTAAGCAAGCGGGAGTTCTTCCGGCTCCTCCGCCTCCCGCAGGAATTCTTTTGGCTACTTGGCCGGAATTCCGAATCAGATCACTTCCAGTCATTGCATCACATAAGAAAATGAGTGATTGGTGTATTTGCAATGTATTCATTCTCAGACGGACCTTCTTATTCACAAACCCCAAATCCTACAAGTGCGCCAGGCTCGATCTTCTTCTATGTTCTCTCTTGAATTCATCAGGAGGATCAACAAGTCCTTCAGCATATATTTGAGAGAAAAATATTCAACCAGAAGCTGTGTAGCATGCAGAACAGGCTGCTTCTCTTCAGATCATAGACACCTCGCCCCCCGTCCCCTCCTTCTCGGGAGCTTATATTCACAGCATCATGAATACAGCAGCAACAGCCATCATGGCACCAAAGGCGCTAACAGTCTTGCTTGACGAGGCAGAAGCGGTCTTTGTGCTGGATGTGCTCGCGGTCGCCGCGCTGCTGTTGCTGAAAGCGATGCCAGCCACTGCAGCCGACCCCCCAGCGGCGTTGGTGCAGTTACCAGGAGCAAACTGGGCCGAGAGGTCCGTCAGCTGGCCCGTGAACTGTCCTGTGAGCTGGGTGGCGACGGACTGCAGGGTTGAGGGGACCTTGGACACGGTGGCGGAGATGAGGCTGTTGGCGGCGCTGCCGATGTCGGTGGTCTGCTGCTGCACAATGTCGCAGAGGCTGGCCTGCTGGATCTGCGGCTTCTTGGCGACGAGGTCGCTGGACAGGCTCGCGGCGGACGACTGGATGGGAGACAGGGAACTCTGAAGGGTAATGGCGTCCTGTGCCGAAATAGCTGCGGTTCCCTGGATCGTTGATGTGCCCTGGGTCAGGACCGTCTTCAGGCTGGCGGCGTTGGTGGCGAGCTGGGTGAAGTCTTGGCCGTTGAAGGCCTTGACGGTGGTGTCGAGGGTTGTGATGGCGTTGGAGGCCTGGGTGATGACGGACTGGATGGTGGCGACGTCTCGTTTGGGGAGAGGATCCCACGTCTGGTCAGCCACGGTGGAAGCCGCCAGGGCGAGGGTGGTGGTGAGCAGCGATGCCACGGCCTTCATGATTGCGACGATGGTGATCTTTGGATCGAAATTAAAAAAGAAAAAGAAATATTGTTGAGCAGTATTATAAGTAGTTATCGAGCCCAGCTCGTTTGAATGAATTATCCAGATTGCTCAAGTTGAGATATCGCCAGAGATGATGGCGAGGATGAGGCGAGGATGGCTGGTTCCAGCTGGCCCTATAAATATTTTCTCATCAACTACCCATCGGACCAGACTGCCGGTGGCCTGCTAATGATCACATCTTGGCAACAGTTACTGTATTTGGAAGTGAGGTTTCACGATGCTCGTGCCTGGGGACCTTCGAGCTTCATCCAATGGTAGGTGTGGTTTCATTGTACAACTACTTCAGATGAAGCAAGAAACCAGCCTCGCAAGGGGGACATGCCAAGTTTTGGGATCAATTCCCAACTATGTCTTTCATTCACTTGGATCAGTAAGTCTGCTCGCATCGATCGCTGTAAGGGTTGACTCGTTCGTCGTCCGAACTCCAATACCCCCCCCCCCCCCCCTTCGTCAGCTGTCGCACGCACGCATCGACTTCTGGAGTAGGAATCTCGGCGTTTTACTTGCGACTTGACATGTCCGACAGCTGGGGCCGGTCGGTCAGGAGCGCTGCATGTCAGAAGTGTGGAAATAATGGGAGAAAACGGTAATTCACCACACACAAATGTATGTGGGGTGGAAGGCTCATCTGTCTCAGTTCTGCACCGCATGCTTTGCCAACTTTGGTAACTGCCAACATTGGAACTCACACACAATTCATGCGAGGAATCCAATCGACCGAGAAGAAACTCCCCATTCTATTCAAAAATAGATTACGCAACCAAACATATCCTGGATTCCATTGCCGATTGTTTCCTCCAATTATTGAGGCAGCTAGACTACTTATGACCTGGACATGATACTGAGAATTGTGCGAACAAGAACACTCAATCAAGACGGTTGATGCTGTTGTTCCTTCTCAACATGTACTCAATACTGATAGTGTTATGAATGAGATGATTTCGAAATGCTTTGCGAGTGGACCATGCATCAAAGGCAGTAATAAGAACATGTAAAGTGCTGAATGCGTAATTCAAAAGCAGGACAAGTAAAGGGTCAAATGCAAGGCTGGACTTACTCACTTCTTACAGTACACGCACAAGTCAGGCTGCTTAGCCGCCCCCCTGTTCTTTTTAACAATTGCAGCCTCCCCAAGCAGTTCCCCTGCAGAGGAGCTACAGTAGCTTCCCCAATGCCGAGGCTCCCACATCCGCTCGCAAACGTCAATCCAACAGCTTCGATAAAAAGCTGCCAAGCTAAGTAATTATCTTGCCTGGAATATTTCTCAACATTTGGCGCCTCAAGCAACTCACGCTCGAACTCGCATGCCTTATCCTTCTTCCTCGTCCTCGTCAGCATCCCTCCTCTCCAAGTGCGGCACGACGCTCACCTGCATCCTACGCTCCGTGCCCCTCTGGGTGGTCGTCGTTGTCGTGCTGCTGCTCGGCGCCCTGCGACGGCGCATCGCGCTGCTCCTCTTGCCCTCTAGCCCACACGACAAAACTCAGCTCGTGCAACAGCAAAAGCCAGCTGCGAAGGCACAGTAATCATAGAGAGAGACTTTTGTGGGCGATGAGGCAAACATAAGCGAGGAAAGACAGGGCAAGCAGGGAAGGACGGACGGACGACACAAAAGAGCCGAACAGCCTCCTAAAGAAAGAAAAATAGAAGATAAAGAAAAAGAAAAGATGGCCTCCGCAAACGCCCTTGGTTACATATTGCCCTTGGGCATGGGCTCGGCAGCTGTAGCGGGCCTGTCGCTCGCGCATGTTGACTGGAAGACTATCATATTGAAGTTTGTCACGGGGCCTGGGCGGACGAGCCGGATCTTGCTGGCCATTTTTGTGTTGATCAACTACAAGAGCATGCCCTTTATGTGGACGGTATGTTTTTTCCCCATTCTCCTTTTTCTTTTCTTTTTTCTTCTTTCTTTCTACCTCTCCCTCGTCCTCCTTCTACAGACTGGTCTGGCTAACGTTTCAATCCTCTTTTAACGTAAATGTAGTACCGCGTTCTGGGCGCTATAACCCGCCAACACCTCCCCTACCTCCGCCCCGCCCGCCTCCACCCGCGCATGCTCTTCCACTACTCCATTACCTCCTCCTACAACTCCCTCCTGGAGACAGACTACAACTTCCACAAGTCCAACTCCACCTACTTCAGCGACCTCGACGTCGCCCGCTCCCACTGCGTCTCGCACCTCCTGCGGCCCGGCATGGACGCCATTGCCCGCAACGCGGAGACGCAGTGTGTCCGCACCAAGGACGGCGAGCTCGCCAAGGGGGGCATGGCGGTCGGGCTGGGGGCTGTGTTTTGTTCCTTTCGGAGGGAGGTTGCTGTGCTGCAGGGCTATGAGATGTGGACGCGGGTGTTGGCCTGGGATCGGAAATGGGTCTATCTTGTCACGCACTTTGTGGTCAAGGGGAAAGTCAGGCCGACCGCGTGGGACCAGGATGGGAGTGAGCGCTGGTTCGGCCCGCTCCGAAAGAAGCAAAAGACGGCCGGGCTGAGTGGGGCCGAGGCAAAGGAGCTTGAGAAGCATGTCATTGCCACCGCGGTGAGCAAGTACGTGTTCAAGGTGGGACGGTTCACGGTGCATCCTGCCATCCTGCTGGAGAAGAGCGGCCTCTTGCCTGCGCGGCCGGGCGGCTGGATCGGCGGCGTGAACGAGGTGTGGGACGAGGTTGTTGACGAGGATCTGGGAGGGGCCCAGAATGGTGAGAGTGAGGAGGAGGACGGGGTTGGAGACTGGAGGCAGGTCGAGTCGCAGAGGAGGCAGGGCATGAAGTTTGCAGAACGATTTGCTGCGTTGGACGGGCTCAACGGACTGTTTGATGGCGGTGAACATGGTGCACTTGGTCGGTTTTACCCTGGCTAAAGGTTGTTGTCGTTTACAGAGGTTTTAGACTCGGATTAGAAAGAAAGAGACGGGACATTACGAGAATATAGAGAGAACTAGAAAGTTTTATACTAGAGGCAAACACTCTTCAGCAATTCGTTACAATCACAAATATATATTGTCATTCTGATCATTCTGAATGGTTCCTTATTCTATCTATAAAAGTCTTGAGCAAAATGTGGTGTACTTGAGCCACTTTGTATTGGTATATCATTCATCCCATCACTCGAAGAAAATTCCATCTTCAGCCGTCTAGACCTGAACTTTTTTCTTTCCTCCTTTTGAAACTTCCATGAAATAATCCACTATCTGCCAGCTGACATGTGGATAAGTATCTCCCCTCCCCCTCTTATTTGTCCATCGTGAATTGAAAGTTGGGGAGAGAAAGAGAGAGAAAAGAGGGGGCTGTCTATATGCAGCCCAGGAGGAATGGAAAGCCACACAAGAGGCAAGCTAGCTTATAGGGCCAACAGGCCAACAATTCCAACAACAGCGGCCCAGCCGAGACCGTAGAGCTCTGGCCGGCTGCCAGCAGAGCTGGAGCTGGAGGAGGAAGAGGAGGAGGCGGCTGATGACGAGCTGGTGCCTGTGCTGGTGCCCGTGGTCGAGGAGTTGGACGCCGTGGAAGACGTGGTGTTGCCGCTGACCTCCTCGCAGATCTCAGTCACAACCTTTTGGGTGGCTGAAGAGTGAGAGGAGAAGTTAGTTACCAGTCCGGTAAATGTTACCCAGCTAAGGGACACTTACAGGTGATGTCCGTGACGGAGCATGACGTGGTCAGACACGAAGTGGCGTTGGTCTCAATGGTCGCCTTGTTGTCACACTGGCAGGAGTAATCTGTGGCGCCGCAGCCTGCAGAGGCAGCTCCGGTGGTGAGGCACGAGGTGGCGCACGAGGGCAGCTGGGATGCGATGGCGGTGACGTTGGAATCAGAAGAGGCTGCTGAGGCCAGGCTGATGAAGCCAGCGAGGGCGATGTTCTTGAACTGCATGTTGGATGGTGTTGGGTTATGTATGTGCTGTAGAGGTAGGTAGCTACAAGGCTTGTGTGATATTCAGACTTGGTCTGTACGTAGATGTGTTGAGTGTGATGGAAAGAAGAGAGTGTTGTAGTCACAGACCAACTGTAGTAATACCGTCAAGAAAAAGAGTGTTGAGGACGGAGGAAAATGGTCAAATGGTCATAAATGAGGGTCAGAGGGTTGAAGGGTTGAAGGGTTGAAGAGATGGTATTCGTTCCTCCAGTCTCGAGAGCAAAGAGAGCGAGCATGGCAAGAGTGGGCACTATTTATCTGTAATACATAGTACCTCGATCGAAACTTTGTTCAGGGTTTCTCGATGGTAAGAAGAATAGGGAACAGGGCGAGGAAAAGACTGGATCCTGTGAAGGTAGAACCATGTCCCACATCCATGTTCCATGTCATGAAGCCGGAGTCCCGAGAGAGCCTAGACCATCGGAAAGGGGAAGTGGAAGCGGATACTTGAAAACAGTGACACCGGCACTGGCCGTAAGCCTCGAAAACAAAAGGGTGTCACTAAGGGGTGTATGGATAATTGTCATAGCGGCAAGATGGTCTCTGAAGCCGTCGAGATAGGTTTGCCTTCTATCCTTCCTTCGCAACAACCTAATGCAAGCCTAGGAGTCAGGAGAGGGCTCGAGAAGGAGGCAAACCTCGTTCTCAATGAGCCCAAGCTTGTCAAGCGCCGGAGGATGTTGCCATGATGCGACAAGGACACTTTCCTTGAGGTGCCCCAGACGAGGTCTGTGTGTGTGTCTGTGTGTGTTCCCAGTGTAGGTTCTCGCCGAAAGAGCGAAAGCAGGAGATCCTGACTCGGCAGGAAGAAGAGACAACCATGCACAGATGCGAACTATCATACTATGCACCAACCATAGTAACACACGTACAAGCTGTCAGGGGAGGGAGGTTGAGGCATTATACACAGTTCAGGGCAGTGGCAAAGTGACTGTCCAACCAGTGGCATGGCGTCCATCAGCAAAACCAAGGGGAAAATTTTTGAAGAGCTGGAAACAAGTACAACAGGACCAGAAACGCCCGACGTTGAAACCAATGTCGATCCACACTATCCATGTACCATCGTAGACAGCAACGTCGCCCTAGCCCAATCAAGAAAGCCTGCGAAATGCGATCTTGGTCAGAGGTGGAGAACAAGTGAGCTGGGTGTTGGGTTACTGTACCATAGTTACCTGCGTACATACATCATAAAGTACCAAAGGTTTTCAGGACTTATAGTGAAGGCAGGGCGGACGTTCAGCCCAGCCCGATCCTGTCCCGATCTCCACAGTGGACCACGTTTTGAAAGGTCACCGTGGAGTGACGACGTGAGACATTGTTCGACAAGGCTGAGGATTGGAAGGAAAACAAGAAAACTGGGCCCTTGGTAGACACAGGGCCAGAACAGGGGGAGGGTTGAAGTCTTATTGCTCCGAGAGCAGGAGGAGGCAAGAGACGGTTATCGGTGCGAAATGAAGAACGAGAAATTAATGAAGTAATGGCTGCAGTAGCCTGGCTGCCTTGAGCTGAACGCTGACTTTGAAGGAAGAGGAAGTGACCACAAACCGAGGACCGCGCTCTGGCCCTGAAACAAGGTTGAATTCATGGCAAGACAGTCGCACATGTTATTCCTGATAACTCAGGGGCTTGCTTGGATGGCACTGTCCATCATTTTTCAAGCGGCCTTGGCCAACCCAACGGAACCTTTCTCTACTGGGGCGCGCGCTCCTAGAAGAGTTTGGTCTTATGGTGTCGCCGGCGGTAGGCCTATGCATCCAAGCGAGATCACCATTTTCTTCTTTTTGGGGGGCTTGGAAAATCATTACTCAGAGAATGAGGAAGAACAGTGCCTGTGGTGCCCCTGTTTCCCTGGAAGAGAGAAGAAGTTGGCTGTCGTTGTGTGCAGTCAGCCGAGAGCATTTGAGCTCTTAACGTAGGATCCTGACATGCTCTCGGAGTCTCATCGTCCGTCCCTATTTCTAGGGAAGTAGTGGACGAAAAGCAAACAGATGCAATGAGGGCGCACGGCGGTACTTGTGTTGGTAGGAAGAGGGAATTTCTCTTGGTGGATTGTTGACTTGGTTCCATTCATTGATTCATTCAGGAGCGACGCAATGGGCACCTGTATTCATTGGCTGTTGCCCCACCCCTGAAATATCTATTTGGGTTTTGTTAGTCTGACTGCTTTGGGGGGGGGGGCGCTGATCTCATCGGTCAGTGCTGCGGGGCATTTCTCCCTGAACCTGAGCATTTCAGGTCGAGGCTTATACTAAATATTTCCCCCCACCACCTCAAACCACGACTTGACAACGACCACCACGATAACCACAACCACAGTCTTCCCATCAGCTGTGTGTGTATATATATATATACTGGTTGTAAGTCGTTAGACAGATCGAACTCTTCAAGGAGTCCAGTTCTGCCCCCTCATCTGCTGCCGCCTTTCCATACGTCCATAGCCAGCATCAGCTCGACACAATGCCCGAACCAGTATCAGTCCTGTTCGTCTGCCTGGGCAACATTTGCCGCTCAACCATGGCGGAGGGTGTCTTCCAGAGCATCACGTCCAAGCCCCCATACGAAGGCCTGGTGAAGAAGCTGGACAGCTGCGGAACGGGCGCGTACCACGTCGGTGACGACCCAGATGACAGGACTATGGATACGCTGGAGAAGCATGGCATCACGGACTACGTGCACGCTGCGCGAAAGGTACGCCACTTCTCTCAAACAGACGACCCCCCCTCTATCCACGTTCAGCAGTCTTGGACGAACCCAGAGGAAGAGGACTAACTCAAGGTTGTCTCGTCCCCTGTCGCCGCAGGTACATATCAAGGACTTTGACAACTTCGACTACATCTTCGCCATGGATCGAAACAACCTCCGCGACCTCGAGCGCATGCACAAGAACAAGCCCGAGGCCAGGGCCAAGGTGATGCTGTTTGGCGAGTTCTCCGGCACGGGCAAGGCCGAGATCGTCCAAGACCCTTGGTATGGAGGGATCGACGGCTTCGAGACGACATACCAGCAGTGCATACGGTTCACCAGGAACTTTCTCCAGGTCGTCTTCCCAGACATCACACCTCCCGAGGAGTGATTGAACCTCGCCATACACATATCAACTCACAAGCAAGAAACGAAATATGGTTAATAGCGAATGCATACTTTTCGGCGTTTTGGGTATCTTTGATAAAAAGAGGTTGGAAGACTTGACTTGAGAGAGCGATCATAATAGAATAGAAAGAAAGATGTTTTGGGAAGGGGAAAGAAAAAGAAGGGCACATGTGATACCCAGCCTCGTAGAGTTAGGATTGGCTTATAGAGTGAATCATGGATAGACTTGATCGGCAGCTTGTTTGAAACCCCCAGGTCGTTGAGTGAAGTTTTGAGGCTTGAGCCGTAGTGCCCCGGCGCATTCGGTCCTTTGGGATGGTTGATGATGTGTGCTTACCTCGCTCACTACTAGCGACGGAATGATCGGCCAGGTTCCTGGCTGGTCTGGCCCTTGGTCCATGAACTACCGGTTGTGGGCAAGCGATGGGTGTCGAGGTCTCTCCAGCCAACCACCACTGCGCAGTGACTCTCTCCAAGTCTTCTGTCTCGTCTGCCGATCACCCAAGCTACCAAAGGGCGCGCGGGCACGGGTACCATAGTAGTCGGACGGGGTGGCGTTATACTAAACCAACTGTCGGATGCAACCAAGTCGCAATGCATGTTCAGCCCTACCGTATCGCCCCCAATGGCACCGTCGAGACGACTTGGCAGTGTGACACTGCGACAAGATGAAGCTTGACCGGGCGTAGCAGCCCATCGGCGGCGGCGACGATCGAATGCGGCCTCTGTCTGACCTTGGAGAAAGAACGTTTATTACTGGAGAAGGACGGTCGCATCGTCCACAGATAGATACCATAGTATTACGGCAGATGGGTTCGGCGCGCAGACGTTGCCTTATTAAGTCAGTCAAATCTGACCAATTCATTGCCAACCCGGAGCTATAAGCCTGTCTCGGATAGGCCCAACAATCCTTCGTGTGGTTGGCTGGTTGCAAGCAACAGAAAGACCAACTTTTGTTGTGTACTTTTGCGCTTGGCACTCGTCCTCCTCCTCTTGCCTGTGGATTTTCTCACTCTTTGTCTCTTTCTCTTCTCTTTGTTCCCTGGGAGGGTAGACTCTTAGCAGCACTGCCCAAAAGGTCCCACCGAGCTCCTCCGACTGCCACATCTATTTCCCCCTTCGAGTTCAAATTGACTGTGGCTGTGTGAGGGTAAGGTTGCAGTACATGTCCGACACTAGCATCATCACCATCATCTCGTCCATCCTTTGTTATCATCTGTAGGGCGGTGTGGGATGGGGGAGGGCCTCGTCTCGGCAGTGCTGTGGTCCAAAGTTTGAGGGTGGACCTTTTTTTTTAATTTAGAATCGTGATGAGTAGAGACAGGTCCAGATAAAATAATGAGGTCCCTATATCCGTCAAGTCTACATAATATAAAGTACTTGGTGCCAATGGACAAACAGAGCTGTCGTTTGCTGCCAGCTCAGAAGGAATCACCTACCTTCTCTACCATGAGGCCGTTCGATGCTTGCTGCTTGCTGTCTGTCTATCTGTCGTCGAGATGCGTTGTGAACACACCCCCTAGCAAAAGAAAATTGGGTGCAAAATGGTTGCAGCCCGAAGAGGACTGGGTGGGGGTGGGTGTGGGTTAGATGGCATGAATGCAGATGCGGATGCCGGAAACCTGCAAATCATCAATGCCTTCAGGGCGTAGCATCAACTTTCTCTGTACCAAACTAAGACCATTCCTGCCGCTGTAGATCTGGGTTGCTCCCCCTGCACAGGGCGGCTGTAGAGCTAATTACCCACCAGGAGTGGGCGAAGCACATCCTGCCCATTGGCTCCCGACTGGCCCTGACTGTGGCTCTGGCGCACTCTGGGTTCCCGGTACCTAGCGCTACAGTGATGCCATAGTGCCGTTGTAGGTAACCAGCTCCCAAGTGACAGGGTTCCCCTCTTCACACAGTCATCAACCCATAGCACGATAGGGACGGTGGTACAGTGGTACTCTGCCCTATGGAGGAGGGGAGGAGGGGAGGAGGGGAGGAGGGGAGGAAGGAGGGGGAAACCCAGCCAACCTCTCGAACCTGAAGATACATTAAACCGTTCCCCATGGTTCTTACCTTCTTACCACCATAAATCCCACCTCACCTCTCCTTTCCACGGCGCATCCCAACATTTCCTCCTGTCTTCTTTGTGTTTATCTATCATGACCAGGAGAGTTCTCTGAAGGCATTCGCTACTGCTAAGATAGCTTTTTCATCCATACTTCAGCCTCTTTGGGCGACCACCTTCTCTCGTCCCCCCCCCCCCTCTCTTGACGGCCTGTGGCAGTAGGACAACTTTACTGCTCTCTCCACCATCAAGCGTTGTTGTGTGTGTGTATCCAGTAGCCTCACCAGAACGGGTAAGCTTCCGCCTTGTCTTGTGTTTACTTGGCCGCGTCTGTCTTTGTCCTGTCCTGCCCAATATTTGTGTGTGTATGTCGCTTGCTCTAGCTTCGGGGTCGATTCTGACTGTGCCATGGATTCAATTCATTTGAAAACATGGTCCAGAGGGCTGACGCTGATGATGTGGTGGAGACTATGGTATATTTTTACTCAGAGTGTTACCCTTTGCTGACAGCCTTGCAGGTGTCTTGGACCACACATAGACGCTATCCAGGGCCTGCGACTCCGCCTCCTTTGTTTAAACAAATCCCGTCCTCTTCCTTTCATCCTTTCGAACAACGACCGTGACGAGTCTCTAAAAGGGAACGAGCTCCCTCCCTCTCACACGCATCGACACATACAAACACGTCTCTTGAACGTTTGACCACCTCGAGTTCCAGAACCCTGTCCTCGGTATACATACCATAGATCCAGGCATACGAACAATTCAAGATGGCAGAGTTACAAGGTCGCAAGGTGTTCAAGGTGTTCAACCAGGACTTTATCGTCGATGAGCGCTACACCGTCACCAAAGAGTTGGGCCAGGGAGCCTATGGTATTGTCTGGTGAGCAGCAACGCCCAGTCCACACTCTCTTTATCCTCTTTCTTTTGGGCCTGTCTACTGATCACTGCGTTGTTTCTCTTTTTCTACAGCGCTGCCACGAACAATCAGACCAACGAAGGTGTCGCTATCAAGAAGGTCACCAATGTCTTCAGCAAGAAGATCCTGGCCAAACGAGCTTTGCGCGAGATCAAGCTCCTTCAGCACTTCCGAGGACACCGCAACGTAAGCGTTCCCCTAGGAGGAGGAAGAAAGGAACGAAAGATGGAGAACAAGGAGAGGGCCGCAAACAAAAGAGCATGAGCTGACAGCAAGGGCGCCTAGATCACCTGTCTGTATGATATGGACATCCCCCGACCTGACAACTTCAATGAGACTTATCTGTACGAAGGTAGGTCAGAACCGCAGGTTGCAAGAAAGAAACACGGATGGGAGAATCATAGTAGTAGGCTGACTAGAAATGGTGGACCTGCACAGAGCTGATGGAATGCGATCTCGCCGCCATCATCCGGTCTGGCCAGCCCCTGACCGACGCACACTTCCAGTCCTTCATCTACCAAATCCTCTGCGGTCTAAAGTACATCCACTCGGCGAATGTGCTGCACCGTGACCTAAAGCCCGGAAATCTTCTGGTCAATGCGGACTGCGAGCTCAAGATTTGCGATTTCGGCCTGGCCCGTGGGTTCTCGGTTGACCCCGAAGAAAATGCCGGTTATATGACGGAATACGTGGCCACGCGGTGGTACCGTGCCCCCGAGATCATGTTGAGCTTCCAGAGCTACACCAAAGCCAGTACGTGAAAACCTATCAGACTCGACGGCAACCCCCTGAAGACCCTGGAGAGCGAGAAAGAGAGAGAGAGAGAGAGAGACTTGTCTGCTAACGTGTTCCCTGTCTCTTTTTTTGTCTTTTTGTAGTCGATGTGTGGTCTGTTGGCTGTATTCTTGCCGAGCTTCTGGGCGGTAGACCTTTTTTCAAGGGCCGGGACTACGTGGACCAGCTCAACCAGATCCTCCACATCCTCGGCACGCCCAACGAGGAGACGCTCTCCCGCATAGGGTCTCCACGCGCCCAGGAGTACGTGCGAAACCTCCCCTTCATGCCCAAGAAGTCGTTCCAGTCGTTGTTCCCCAACGCCAACCCGGACGCCCTGGACCTGTTGGACCGCATGCTCGCCTTCGACCCGACCTCGCGCATCAGTGTCGAGCAGGCTCTGGAGCACCCTTACCTGCAGATCTGGCACGATGCCTCTGACGAGCCCGACTGCCCAACCCACTTCAACTTCGACTTTGAGGTCGTCGAGGACGTAGGCGAGATGCGCAAGATGATCCTGGAGGAGGTGTTCCGGTTCCGACAGACGGTGCGGACCGTGCCCGGCGGGGCTGGGAACCAACATGGGGCGCAGGCCGCAGCAGGCCAGGTGCCTATGCCCAGCGGCGGCCAGCAGCAGTGGAGGACAGAAGACCCGCGGCCGGAGGAGTACCTGGGCCACAGCCAGGGCGGTCTGGAGGCAGACCTAGCGATGGGTGCCGACGGGAGGAGATAGAGTCTCACTTCCTCGGCCGCAGACGACCTACTCTCCCCGGGGGAAGCAGACCTGTGGAGCCGGACCTGCCAGTGGCTATTTGATGAGGATCTCGAGAACGGCATCCTCACAACCGGCAGCAGCAGCCTGGACATAGACCGTCATCTTGGTGAGGAGGACGAAGACGACACCGCCGAGAACCAGAAGAAGAGGAACTGCGGGGAACTGACAGGTCGCAGTCCTGTGGTAGAGGACCTCAGCCCGGACGGGCAGAGACATTATTGGGCGCGGGAGCAGATGTGGCTTCGCGAAGCCGTGCGGAGGTTGGACATGGACGGGCAATGACGACAACGGGGTTGTTGCAGCCTCCCGACTCCGGGGTTTCGGTCACGTTTGATAGGGTTGCGTGTGGCGTCAGGCAAGAAGGCCTGCGTGGGGAGAATGGCAAGTAAGAGGACGAAGTCATCATCATCTGGATGAGGGACAGAAAGAGGTTGAGGTGTGTGATGGACATTCGATTTCACGAAGCAGAAACAGCAGCGGGCGTGCGCGTGATGTCTTTTTTCCTTGTCTTTGTTTCTTCTTCTTTCCGAATAGCTTTTCTCGTTTCCTCTCCTCTTCTCTCTCTCTGTCTCTCTCTCTTACACAGCACATTATCATCTATCCATCTGTTGGACGACTTGTAAAATTGGCGAGCGTACCTCTATCACATGCGTGAGGTCGCCGACACCCGAAGATGGCGGTTTTCTGGTGCGGAAAGGGTCCCACCCTGAACAGAGATGCTGAAACACGAAACACGCAAAAGACTAGACTGAGCATTAGCTGTCACTTTCCGGGGGTCCTCGGGGTTTCTTCTACTGCAGGACCCCTCGCCAAGCTACAGACGCACGTCCATGCTACATAAAATTTCGTCTCATGTTGGGAGAGCAAGGCTTGCTTAGCTTTATCTTTAACCTTGACAATAACGTTTCGCCCTTTCGAAGGATTGGAAAGAAAGAAGGAAAAAGCCCGTCCTACTCTCCTGGTACAAACTACGACGAAACATTGACATAATACAGGCCCCCCCTGCTTTGTCTCATGCCCCGTTCGAAACGGTTTCCACTCGGACCGGGAATGACAAGTATTGTTGGGAGGGGGGCGGGGGAGGGAAGGAAACTCCTGTAAAAGGGGACGTGGGGTTTTGAAGAGAGCAAGGGGGAAGAAGAAGGATTTTTTGGGCAGGTCGATTCAATTGATGTCTTGATCTGCGTGGGTTGGTGGGGGGGAAGATGTAAGGAGGGGGCGGGGGAGCGGATGATGATGATGAGCTAAATCCTATGTTAAACTCTAAAAAGTAATGAAACAAACGACAGACAGGGCTTGGATGAACGTGCGGGCGGAGGAGGCAGAGTGTGTGCGCTTTGATCATCATTGAATTCCTTGCTACAGAAATTACTATCATCCACCTCATTGTAACTCAGATCAACATGACGTATTTTTCATGTTATCTTGAGTTTAGGATCTTTTTTCCAATTTTTTTTCTTCTTCTGATTATGATCTCTCCAACGCATATTATGATTGTATGTATGTATGTAATTAATTGATCAATAATTGTCTAGAACGATTGACTGTCTTTTCTCCTCCTCTCCGTGCCTTTGAAGAGTTTGACTCTTGAAAACGAGAGATGTGGGTGCAAGTAATGTTAAAACTTTGTCTAAATTAACCACTCCCTCCTCATCTGTCAAGACGAAAAATGGCGTCCAGGGTATATCCAAGCGAAGGTTTATGCAGTTAAGTGTTTTGTGCGTGTTGTGTTGTGTGGTGTGGTGTGTTGTTCGTGTGTTTTTTTTGTTTCCTTTTCACAATATAGATCCATCCATCCAGCCACCCACCCACCCAACGCCGCCCCAAAAGGCAACACTAGACATTGAAAGAGAAGAGAAAGAAATAAGAAGAGTTAAGGTGAGGGAGAGTGAGAAGCACAGGGAGAAAAGATGGGAGGGACGGAGTGAGAGAGAGAGAGAGAGAGAGAGAAAGAGAAGAGAAAGAAGCCGACCAGAGAAAGAGAAAGAAAGAAAGAAAAAAACACAACATCATCATCATCATCACCTTGCCTCATCCTCATCCATAGAACCAATACTGCGCAGTGTACGGCACACTAAAGGTCCCGTTCCCACTTGCCCCGCTCACACTACACGCCTCAGCTCCACCACCGGCCGTGACGACGCGGTACACGTTCGAGATGCCCACACTCAGGCCTCGTCCGCTGTCCGCCAGCTCCAGCCAGTCGACGGCCTTGGTGTCCAGCAAGCCCGAGTCGGCCGTGGTGGGCGCGGCCACGTCGCCCACCTTCTTGGCGCTGAAGAACAGGCCTGCCGTGGCGGCGCCGGCCAGGTTGAAGGTGGGCGAGGACTCGCTGTCGAAGTAGTGGTGGCCCAGGTAGGACGCCGAGAGGCCGTCTTCGGAGAGGTCGAGGGCCGCGGCGGGCGAGGGGAACGGGTCGGCGCTGTCGGCGTTGTAGGACGACTCCGGGTACGTGGTGTCGTCCTGCTTGGCGACGACGGCGTCACCTGCGGCCGGGTCGACGAGGTTGAGCGGGATGGCCTGATCCCAGAGCACGGCGGAGGTCATGTTGGCCCACGACGTGCTGGACATGCTTGTGCTGGACAGGCCTGGGTAGAGGCTCGTCACGTCGTAGAGGACGGCGAGGGCGCCTGTGTTGACGGCTGTGGCGGTGCTGTCGTCGGCGCAGGTGTAGTTCTGGATGCCGTGGCCGACGGCGACGTACAGCAGCGTGAGGTTGGACTCCGGGGCAGGGAGATCAGTGGCTGCTAATGGGTAGATGTGTTAGCTAAATTGTGGGAGAAAGGAGAGAAGAAGGAAGAAGAAGGAAGACTTACACCCTGTGCTGGGAAGGGTCGGTGTCACAGATACTGAGGCCGCCGCTGAGGTAGCCGCCACCGTGGAGGTCAAGGAGGAGGAGGCTATCAAAGACAACGACGAGGGTGACGATAAAGAGGACGATGAAGATGAAGAAGAGGCTGAGGGCTTTGTGGGCCTGCACTTGACCGCCGGGGCCGCGAGTGCTGCCGTCAAAGAGACCGCAAGGGATATTATCTGTGAGGATCGCATGATGATGTTGTGGTTGTGTTTGTATCTATGTAGAATAGGGAAATAATATGTATAAGTCTTTCTTCTGGGGTTTGATCTTTTTGCAAGATAGTGTAGTTGTCGGGATGAGGTTCGGATGAGATGATGGCTCCAAAGCTAATAAGGCTGGAAGGAGAGGAAACAGGATGCAGAATTTAAATTATGGCCTTCTCTCGTGCCAGTATACTCTCAGTCTCTTTTTGCAAGGGACAGGAGAAGGAGAAAGGGGCAAGAAAGAGGAAGATGCAGTAAGTTTGTTTCAACACACAGGAGCAACAGATGCTTTCTCAACTTGGGGCCGAGACTGTATCGTGTGTGTGCAGGTATGTGTGTGTGTGTGTGTTGTTCTCAAGTCTACAACACAAGAACAAGAACACTTGTGACAGGAGTGCGCAGTATGTCCGTCCGTGCAGAGGAATAAGTATGGTTTGAGAAGAGAGAGGGCCTGACACGCAGGGACAAGGTGCTCCTGCATGAGTCTTTTCGTACATATATACCACGAGAAGAGACAGAGCGAGAGGGAAGAGATGGCAGAGACAGAGAGAGACATGATCCCTGGCAAGCCATGGTCGGAGCACGGCTACTATCGCCAGCCCCAAATGGGTTACTATGGGTAGGTACTTAACACTACATGCATGCTCGTGGCGCACCAGGGGAAGAGAAGATACGACGCTGTGAGACCCCCGGTCACCTGAACTGAGCAGGGGTGAAGGAGGCGAGAGGGAAAAAGAAAAAGAAAGAAGGGGAGGAGGAGGGGTGAAAACGAGGGGGGGCCCTGGGAGAGCATTCGAGATTTGTGTAAGTACATACCATTATATGCAAGGAGGACATGGTTCTCGATCCCCCCCAAGATGCACAGAAGTGGAGGAGACGAGACACGAAGGAAAAGGCCGAAATGTACCTACACGAAGTGATGGTACCTATAGTAGTAATCTACATGCTACTACTATAGTAAGCCATTGCACAGATACATAAAAAGATATGCCGCAGGGGTTTGGTAAGGTTATTAACCAACAGGCCATGGCCAACAACGGGTGGCTGCCGCTCTGAGACCTAGGGCGACAAGAGGAGTCTGAGAAAGACAAGCTTCTCCACCCGAGTGCCTAAGTGTTATACAGTAGATGACATGCTGACTGAGAAAACAGACAGGACACAAGCCATCGGGTCGGGAGGAGCAGAGCAGCAAAAGGAAACCCTCGGGAGCGGCTCTGTGCATGACTCCAGAGTCAAACACCCATCCACCACCATGCTCGCTTCACACAGGCGCAGAGATCTTTCCGTATGCCAGCCATTCACCCACTTGCTTCGTCCCTCGGCCTTAAACTTGGAACGTGGACTTGTCGTACTGCCGTCGAGTCTCTCGAGGACGGCTGCCGACTCTGGCCTAGCACCAACGGACGGCAGAGTGCGGCATGCCCTGCCTCGTTCCTTGTACCATACTGTGGTAAAACGAACGAATATTGGGAAGGGTGGGTCTTCTCCCCCTCCAGGATATTATTAAAATAGCGCTATGGCCTCCGTGTGGGTGTTTCTGTGTGTGTGGCGCATCGGAGCTGCAGTAGTTCGACGTCCCCTGCCCCTGGTTTCCCGTCGTTGCAACATTGGGCCCCCGTCTTTCTTCCGCCCTCTCGAAGAAATAGGAATAGCTGCGAAGGAGAAGCTGATGGTTCCAGGTGAGACAAGGCTCCGTCGTGGTGGAAATGGAGGTGCTGTTGTTGTTGCGGCTGCGGCTGCTACTCATTGACGATGGGGATCCAGTCTATTGTCTGCAGGGCAGTTAGTGAGTTCATTCTGTACCGTGCTTCTAAGATTTGCAAGGCCTTAGTAGTAGTATTAGTAGCAGCATGTGTTGTTGATGGGTCAGTATTCCCAAGGCAAGGCGGTAACATCGTAATGCAATGACTACTATGGGAAAAGATAATGGAGGGTGGCCATTGGACAGCAGGCAATGTGTACATGGTACATTTGTGCCGTGAACACTGGATGGGCTGCCGAGAGGCCGAGATCTTCTCCAGTGATCCTCGTCCTGGGATCCACCAAGAGACCATGCAGTAGATCTCGGTTTCCTTCCACAAGACAGCCAGCCAGCCACGCAAGACAGAGAGGGGCATAGATAGACACACACATAGAAACAACTGAGAAAAGATCTCTCGGCCGAGACGGGAATTGGCTCAGCCTGTTTTGTTGACGTGACTCCTGCCGTCTCGCTCTCGATTCTTTCGGGCTTCAACAACAATTTCGGCTTTAATGATCACAACAACACCACGGCAAGATTCTGATTTTCAACTTCGAGTGAGCGATTGGATGAATAATCGGGTTGTTAAGGAGGGCCGTTCATACCCAGGTTTCCCGAGTTGCCCATCTCTCGAATGGGTGCGTAATACGAGGCGAGACGAGGCGCGTAGGACAAGTCATATGCTGTACTTGATGGTGAAAGCCGACCTTTTTCGTTCTACCTGCTCGTCTTGTCTGTCCTGAGCCAGCCAATATTGTGGGCAGGCGAGATTGGATTGCTGGGC
The DNA here is from genome assembly GCF_011745365.1 of Cryphonectria parasitica EP155. Classification (NCBI taxonomy): domain Eukaryota; kingdom Fungi; phylum Ascomycota; class Sordariomycetes; order Diaporthales; family Cryphonectriaceae; genus Cryphonectria; species Cryphonectria parasitica. The sequence goes on from NW_024468915.1 coordinate 3,247,383, forward strand.
GAGAGGAGGGTTACAGTTGCAGTCGGGTAAGAGATTTGACTTGACGCGCATGCAGTCGAGAGCCACCATTTTTTTTTTCTTGCCATTCCGAGATGATGGCCTGTCTGTCTCCTCTCATCCTCCCCACCCTTTCCGTCTCTCCTTCCCTCTCAGAAAATAAGCGACAATAGAACGTTAGGAAAAGAAAAGGAAGGAGGGGACTGGACTGACGGCGCTTTCCTGAAAAGAGGTCATGCGCGGCTACAGCAAGAGCCTAGGTGCCTTTTCATTCGTTCAAGCGGCTGCAAGACAGTGGGGCCGGGCGGGCTGGACCACCACCACCTGGACTGGGCTTGTATTTATAGCGACGTTAGGCCTCTCCAGGTCCTGTACTCTTACTATAGTAGTGAGTTGGCGCTGGAGGATGCCCTGCAGATTCCCTGCAAGCGCGCTGCAAGTGCTTTTGCCGAGATGCTACCAATAAGTGCTGTGCTATGGTTCTACAGTTACTTGCAGCAGCAACAGCAGCAGCACTCACTACAAGAGTATTATCATATGTACTGCGTATTAAGCATAGTAGTACCGATGGCACCCTTCTTCTTTTTTTGGTGGGGTGGGATGAGCGGCTTGCAACGTCCAACAACCACCAACCAAATCCAATCCGGCCCACACACCAAAAAAGACCACCTGCTGTGGCACTCAACCCTCACTCTCTCAGTCTACACACACACACACACACACAAACACACACGGCGCCTGTGAGAGCGGCCTGAAAGCACGACCTCGTTTACTAAATCTAGACGGCGCTATTAACGGCTTGCGTGTGCACCTTGCAGATGGAGAATTCGATGCAGATGATTTACTTACCTATTACAGTCCCAAGACGGGCTTCACTGGCGGTGCTGCTGCCCTGCTTGGGCCCCAACCACGCGAAGGCACACACACCACTGCTGCAGTAATTACACATTAGTACATATAGTACTAATGCGACGTACCTATCATGCTCACATGCTCCAGCAACAGCATGTCATCCTCGGTAGTGCCAATTTTTTTTTTGTCCCTAGAGGCAACGTTGTCCCGTGGCGACTATGGCGGGCGGGGGGGCTAAATATTAGGTTGCAGTAATGATTATGGCTGGCTTGCTTGCTTGTTTGTTCATCTGCCTGCCTACCTGCCTGTCTGTCTGTCCGCTTCTACAGACAGGTGAACATTCATAGCAAGATTTCCCAAGGCGTGACGAGGCGGGTTGAGCCAAAAGAGGCCTCAGTATAATATGCCCAAGGGGGTGCGACATCGGCTGCAACCCAGAAGACGATCTGTACTCTCCCTTTCTATCTGTTCACCAGTCGATCATGCCGCATGGCGCTTCTCAAGCAAAAAGAGCAGGGAAATGAGTGGTCATCACCATGTCTCCCCCTTCTCACACCATTGCAAATTGTTGTCTCGGATTTTCTTTTTAACTTTCCTTCCCTGTCGTGTGATACACGAAAATCATGCTTGATCATGGTAATACTCACCAGGGCGCTTTTGATTCTTGTTCGACCACGTGTCGGTCTGTCCGTCGACTCTGAATCACGACGTCAAGTGAGGATGCTCAGCCTCTCTGTGTCCGCTGAACCTAATCATCATACTCTGTGTACTATAATGGAGGCATAGGCTGGGTAACCGCGAAGTTTGATTGTTTATACTCTGAAAGACGCCAATTCCATGTTCATCTGTCTCCTCGATCCATCTCGCTACCAGAATAACGAATATTTCTTTTCATATATACACAAGTACGTATATATAGATACAAGACAAAGAGAAATGAAAATAAAATGAGGCAGCCCAAGGACGGGCGGCAAGGGACCCGTGGTCATGTCTTGGTCATGCGCCTGCCCGCATATCAAAATCCGGCCCGTCTGTGTCCTGCTCCGCCATACAGATCGGCAGTTAGGCGCCGGTGTGGCGGGTACGGTGATGCTGATGATCAATTTAATTTATTCTATCCGTTGCGAGATGATCCTGGTCTGGAAGCTTGAAAGGGTGGGTTACATAATTAATGCGGAACGGAACAATGATAGACATGGCACCTGGGGAAAATGGCACCAAAGAAGGAGGAGGAAGGGTGCAATGCTCCTATGTGACTCTGGGATACGATTCTGTGCCATCACATGTAATGAATGCTTGGAATAGTGCGGGTGACTGCAGCTTTCATGATCATAACATGCACAGACTTGGGCCGATCCTCCCAAAGAGATTGTCTAGCTGTAATCATCCATCAATGTCTCAAAACTGCACTCAATGTGCGCAGGGTCAACCCCACGAGGGAATGTAATCACTGGCAAACTGTGTGTAAAAAGAAATGTGCAGGCGAGTGTATTTGTGGCTGGCTTCCATAATTCACTCTTGCTTTTGATGTGTCTATGGCCTAATATTGCCTAAGGAGTTATGACTTTTGGTCTCCGGTTTCTGTTTCGACATTCAAGCACCCATCCTACTCTGGCTTTCAAACAAATACTACTACCATTGCTATTTCCATATTAATCAGGGCAAACTAAGTAGTCTTTGGGAGTCTCGCACACTAGAATTGCCTGCTAAGAACTGAATAGAATACCATACGACTAGATGGTCTGTTGGTGTTTTCTTCTTTCTTTTCTCTCCATATTTGTCGCATTGACAGAGCCAGATCAATATTTGGGAAAGAATTGTATGAACTCACTGACAATTCGCATTGGAACGTTACGGGAACAAGTTAAGACAATAACAGCCAGCCGTCTTACTTACAAGTTGCGACAAAATCATCCTGATGCCTCTCAGCCGCATGCGGACACGGCTGGTGAGAACACAATGAATGCCTTGCAGTTGGCTTGGAATTCTCTGAACAAAGTCGAGAAGGAAAACAGAAAATGCTGTCTAGATAGCATACATATCTTCTCTTTCTGGTGATGGGATGGCTCGTCGAGGTATGTCCTGTTGTATGTAGTTTATTTATCTATCCGATGCTTGTTTGTGTTCATGATGAAATCCTCCTTCACTACCAGCAGTATCACGGCAATCTGCTTCTTCTTCTCCTTCCTCTACTTCCCCCAACCTGCCGCACCCACAAACACTTCCTCACCCCCCACAACTGCCATCCTGCTCCCCCTCTACGTCTACCCAGGCCTAGGCGCATGGAGCCCCATCTACACCGCCATCAAGAACCACCCACACCTCCAGTTCCAGGTGGTCATCAACCCCAGCTCCGGCCCAGGCCCGTCCTCGCCTCCGGGAGCCGACAGCCGCTGGGTCAAAGCCACCGCCAAAATCAACTCCTTCCACAACGCCCGCACGTTTGGCTATGTACACCTCCTGGGCGGGGCCGAGCCAGCCGCCTCGGTCGAGGCCAACATCACAGCCTGGGCGTCCTGGGCCTCGTATGGCGACGGCGACGGCGACGGCGATGCTGCGAACATCTCCATGCACGGCATCTTCTTCGACGAGACGCCTGACAACCGCACTGCTTACATGCGCAACCTGACTTCCTTTGCGCGCGCTGCTCTCGACGCAGGCTCCGAGATCATCTTCAACCCGGGCAGGACGGTGCTGGACGATACCTACTTCACCCTAGCCGACCATGTCGTCGTCTCTGAGCTCGCGGCCGGTGACTATACCACCGCTGTGCCTACGGACAGTGTGCCTTCGCAGTATGCTTCCAAGGCGTCTATTCTGGTGTATGACTTTAAGAATCGGTCTGCATCTGACTCTGGAGGAAACGCAAAGGCAGAGCTGAGGACATGGCTGGAGGGGATGGTCGCGGCTGGCATAGGGAGTGTGAATGTCGTTGACTATGGTTGGGATGCCTCTGATAGTGGAGATGCACCGGCGAACATTGGCACTGTGGCCAGCTTGCTTGCTCAGGCTACTGGCGGTGGCATGTCCCGATGGGATGGTCTGGGAAGCTCATCAGTCGTGCTGATTATGATGGCTGGCGCTGTGACGCTGTTGGTGACGGCCGTCTTTTGACGATTGAGGTTCCTTCCGTCAAACAATCACAATAGTCCAGCATCCTGTAGGTCCAGCTTTAGTTCTTCAAACATCATAAAGTCTATTTCATGGGGCTCTTCGAAAGAGGAGAAAAACTTAAAGGGGTATCGCGGGTCAGCACCGACGCCTCTTCTCTCCGAATATCTAGGTTCGTCCATCCGCATATGTCTTTGCCCTCCCGAGGTAAAGGCACAGTAAACCAGGCTCGCCAGGTAAATAGATGCTCCTCGGCATGCTCACCGCCCGAACCCGATGCTAGTCGTGAACATCATCATAATAAAAAAAAGAAAAAAAAAGAAAAAAAAAAGGGCTAGCATGCTGTAGTAATCATCAAACCGTCAACCGCCCTCTAATCATGCCAGGAACTCTTCTTCCCTTCCTCGATGCTGTACAGTAACCTGCACTTGTCCTTTTGACACACCTTCTCCCTGCCTAGTCGCTTGAACTTGGGCCCCATCGGCCCCGTGACGTAGTGATACTGTCCAAACAACCGCCACTGCCTCTCGTCGCCCAGACCGTACAGCTCGTCGCCCCAAGGCCCATCGAAGTGGAACCACGACGTCGGTGCGTCGGGGTTTGACGAGGCCGGTACGAGAGATGTGGGCTGCACGACCTCACCGCGCCTATTGAGCTGCACTGTGCGGTTGGTGTGTGCTTCGAGGACGCCCGCACCGAAGGGATAGGGAGTCGACTCGTCGAGGAGGAGTTCCTTGTCTGAGCCGCCACCACGGCCCTCGTCCTCCTCGGGCGGGGGTGGGGAGTCCTCGTAGTCATAGAAGTAGGCATACTTGTTCAGTGAGGGGTCCCAGAGTGGCCCACGGTCGGTAACATCCTTGAGCATTTGGAATGGCAGGACATAGGCGTGAGGACCAGGGAAGGCATACATGGCGTGGCTGCCAACGGCGGAATAGATTACTGGTCGCTCGACGATCTCAGTGGTGCCTTCACCAGTCGCACTGTTGGTTGTAGTGGTGATGTTCATGCGCTTCTTCTCCAGTGCACCCCACGCGTAGGCCTGTCCGCCCTCGTGCTCGCTCAGGAACATGGCGCGCGGCTCACTGTTCTCGAAGCGCACCATACAGTGTTCCCAGTCGCCGACGTGATTGCCGAACCGCATGTCGAGTACAGTCTGGCCGAGGTTATAGCTGTAAAAGAAGAACCAGAAGGCATCCAGTATGCCTGAGCCCTTGTCGACCAAGACCAGAACAGCCGGGGCTGCTGAGTAACCACTGGCGTCTGGTTTGTGACCTGGCGTGGTTGGGGGCGGCGGGAATGGCTTTTGAGAATGGTCACCAGAGAGGACGGCCCGGCGCATATGCTTGGACAGCATCTCGCTGGGCTCAAAGGAGCGCTGCTCACGTGGGTCGGAGATGCGGCGCAGCGGATGGTCTTTGTCCACGTCGAACCACGTGGTTCCCTCTGTATACGGCGCATTTGGTTGCTCAGCATTGTGGTCGCCCGCAGGGTCGATCGTCTCATCGTCGTCCTCGTCAAATGGCTCCGGTCTGCCGACATGGCTGGACAGCCACTCTGGTCGCTGCTCGACGTCTTCCCTGCTCGTCAGGTAGACCATATCAGGTATGGTGCTCAGGTCGTACAGGTTGGCCAGCGACAGAGGCTCTGTGGTGTTGAGTGGCTCCTTATTGACAAACGGGGTCATATGCCGGATATGTTCCGAAATATCCGAGGGCCAAAAGCTCTCCCCCGAGTACAGATGCACCAGAGGCGCATTTCTGAGTACGTATTCGGGCACGTCGTCCAGCGTCTGGCCTCTCTCCTGTACCGGCCTTGCCCTCGTCCCAAGGTCTTCCCAGGAGGCCGAAGACACATCTCTGCGTCCCTGAAGTGACCTCCTCTTCTTGAGCTCTAGTTCGCCGAGCTCGGAGACCGGTATGGCTGGGCCCCTTGGCTTCACAGGGTCGTCCCACCGCATATGATGTATTCCGCACACGCTGAACCACTTGCAGGCCTGTCGGTCGAGCCAGTACGGCGAGGAGTTGACCCAGGCCTTGTCGCGCTTCTGATCTTCCGGGCTGGGCGGGTTTGGGATTAGGATCTTGGGAACGAACCACGTGATAAAGACGAGAGAGGCGATGATGGCGACCGCAACGGTCGCACGTCGGAGGTGGTACATGGCGACTTCGGTGCCTTTTTCCCTCTCTTTCCCCACCCTGGGAGAAGGAGAGCAGGGAAAGTTCAAGAATGGAGAAAAAATAATAATGAAAAAAAAAAAATGATGTTTTGGATGCCCCCAAGAAAAGTGAGTGCTTCTGTGAGTGTATAGATGTTTGCCGGGTGGGGATGTCTTCAGCTGGGCGACAAAGGAAGGGCGTCTTGCGGAGGCCGAGGCATCGCAGTGGAACCGTAGGAAGGAGAAATCAGGACCTAAGAATAAATGCTATGAAAATGATAGACGGCTAGGACATGATGTCTGTCAAAGCATTGTAGTTTTCCAAGAAGGTGAAGGGAACCAAGAGAGTGGGAGAGTAATGCGAGAAGAAGAAGAAGAAGAAGAAGAAGAGGACGAAGGTTGGTCTGTTCGGAAGTTCAGGCGGAAGAGGGCATCATTAGGACCCTGGAAATACTTTGTCTAGGATACTATGTAAATCAGGGACATGCTTAACTGCGCACTGCCACTGCTACTTCCCTACTGTCACGGCCCCTGGGCTCTCACTAGAGATGGCAAAGTCCAAGTGACTCCAGCTTTTGGTGTGACATATGCGGGGGTGCATGTATGCAGTACCCCATGCATCACTATAGCACTATGACACTCCGCAGGCTTACTGACGCAGGCACGTACCCTACTATGGTAGATCCCAAAAACGCGAATGGCGAGGGGCACTAGCATACACGTACTGTGATTTGTATCGAAAATGTTAGTGCTGACCCCATGACAACCCTTAGTAAAGGTACTAAAGTAAGAACATACTACCACTACATCCTACTCCACAGGACTGAGGAACATTCCCCTCCACAGATCGCTGATATGGCACATAGTAGAAGAGCCTTGGTTGCAACCCCTGACAACCACATGCGGCCAGGGAATGTTCAGGGTCCACACGCCGCCTCGTCACAGCCAACGCCTTGCTCCACGAGACCCAAGATGGTATTATCATACGCCGTGCAGTGTAGACAGTTGCAGCAGACCTCCACTTTCTTATCTTGCGACGAGATCATCAGACATGACTCCCAGCAATGAGGGGTTGTTTGGGGTCAGTCATTGAATCAGTCATCTGTAGGGCATGTCAGAAGAAATAGAAAAGGCAAAACAACACGCTTGAACAAACTGCCCAGATGCAGCGAATAAAAAACCAAAAATACAAAACCATGGGGTATCATATCTGACTGACTGCCAAACTCCATCGCCGTGTGAAGAAAGTCCCAAATAAACCAATCACTCCGTCACTCACTCCGAGTCCATGACTGTATCCTCCTCAGCGCCGTGAACATGTCCTTCGACTTCACCACCAGTGTTCTCACCGCCGCCCTCTCCGCTGCCACGACCCAGTTCGTCCCACGTCGTAGGTGTGGGCCTCGACAAGACACTTTCGTCTTCTTCTCTATCGTCCACCTCCTCGCCCCTAATCCTATCGTCACCATTACCACTGCCATTTGCACCCCTGTCCGCAAAGGTCACCACCCGCCTCCTCATCCATCGATTCCCGCCATGCCTCTTCTTCTTGGGTCTTGCCAGCCTCTCCTCCATTAGCCGCTGCTGTCTCTTGCGGTCTCTGGCTCGCTTCTTTTGTAGCGATGCCTCTTCCGGGTCGTCGTCGCGGTCCACCCAGTCTCGCGTCGTGTCCCGGGTCATGGTCGTGGCATCGTCCATCTCGCCTCTGCTTCGCTTGATTGCCATCAGGTTCTCGAGGAACCGCGCCTGCGGCTTGCGCCGCCCATGCTTGTCGAAGGCGATCGGGATTTCGATGCCTGCTTCCTTGCGCAGGTGCTTGTACCGGTCGGGTGCCGGCCGCCGGTTCTGTTGTGCGAGCGCCGCCGCCGCCGCTGCAGCCGTGTCGCCCCGGTTTTTAGGCCGCAGGTCTGCCGGCACCGTGAGAATACGCGCCGAGCATGCCGCCATCAGGTCCACGCCGCCCGCAAGCGACCGCAGGTGAGGCAGGTTACGCTCGACCACCTCATCATGGTCGCCAAACAGGAGCTCCGTACCGATGTTGTGTGCCCAGCTGCCCGAAAAGATGCGCCCCTTGTAGGAGATGATAGGGTTGTCCGAGTGCAGGTCGAGGATCTGGATCTCGCCCACATTCTTGATCCGTGCTGGTCTGTCCGGCTGGTCTCTGCCGAGATGCGGTATTACCGAAGGAGCACGTGACGCTGCTCTTGACGGGGTTCTCTGCGTGTTCCCTGGCGGCGCCCGAGACGGAGCTCGCTGTGCTATGTTCCGCAGCGTAGGATCGATAAGGTTGTCGTCCTTGTCGCGGCCGGCGTCTCGACCCTCGTGTTCGCCCTTGACCCTGTGGCTTCCGCCGCCTCCTCCTCCTTCTCTGGTGTCCTCGTTTACGTCTCCATCCCTGCCCTCAATTTCCTCCTCGTCCTCGTCGTCGTCCTGCGGCGCAAGTTCCCCCTCGTCCTCATTCTCCTCGTCGCCAAACAGCATAGCGTTCGTCTTTGTGGGTCGAAGCTTGGTGTTCTTGTTCGGATCGGCGTAGACGGGGTTGAACCACTGTTTGTAACCGCCTCGATTCTGTGCATGGAAGGAATCCTTGACCTTCTCGAACATGCCCGAATGCGACATGTCTATCGTCAGGTAATAGGTCTGATGGACGCCGTCAGCTTTCTTCCTCTTTCTTCTTTTGTTTTACAATAGTTTTGTGTGTGTCGCCCAAGGGATATGGTGCATTCGTACCTCCGTCTCGGTATTCGAGTACTCATATTCCCACTCATCTTGGTCGTCGCCTGCTTTAGACGACGACGATAATTGCGCGAGCGGGAAGCTGGCGGCGGTCTCAGGCGTTGTGCCTGGCCAGGCAATGGGCGCCTTGGCCGTCCTCACCATTGTCGATGTGGAGAGGGAGCTCTCATGTCAGTTAGAACATGCAATGTTTGGTGCAGCACCCATGGAACAAAAGGCAAGGGTGAAATCTGTTTGTATGGTTGGTTGTTGGAGGAGGAGGAGAGACAAGAACACGGGTGGGCAAAGGCTGGAGAGTTGCATATGAATCGTGAGGTGGGCGGGTGGACCCTGTAGGAAAATCTTAGCTCAGCTCTTAGTGACGGCATCAGTGGTGTGAGCCCCTGTAAATTCTTGCCCATCAGCGCCTGTTACCCCCTGTCAAACTTGACCCCTCCTTGTCAGTCGTCAGTAGTAGCGCCATGCAGGCTGCCCCTCGCTGCCCCTCCATTTGAACGTTTTTGGAGATTCAAATTCGATGCTTGGGTGTTTGACTCACTCACCAACCTTTTTTTCACCCATGATCTCCCACGCCCCAACTTCACACTCATGATTATCCTCGATACGAAGTTGAGACCGTCTGAGGCAGATACAGAATACTCAAGATGCCTACCGTCTATTTATTAGACTATGTTGCCGGAAATGTGAGGAGTTTGGTCAACGCCATTGAAAAGGTCGGATATGAAGTCGCTTGGGTGAAGACGCCAGAAGAGGTCGCCAATGCTGAGGTGAGTAACTCGCATTCATGCAATGCATGCTACTCTGGTCCAATCTTTTTGTTTCACTAAACTAATCTTCCATTGCGCCCATAGAAACTCATCCTGCCTGGCGTAGGCCACTTTGGCCACTGCCTCACCCAACTTTCCTCTGCCGGTTTCCTGCCTGCCATCAAGGCTCACGTAGAGGCTGGCAAGCCATTCATGGGAATCTGTGTCGGTCTGCAAGCCCTGTTTGAAGGGTCCTCTGAGAATCCAAACTGTCCTGGCCTGGGTCTCATCCCCAGCCGCTTGGGCCGCTTTGACAACGCCGTCAAAGCCGTTCCTCACATCGGCTGGAACGACGCACTCGTCGCTGGCGGTGCATCACTATACGACCTCCGCCCTGGGAGCAAGTACTACTACGTCCACAGCTACCGGTGTACATACGAGCCTGGCGTGCTGGAGGGCCAAGGGTGGTCCGTCGCCACGGCTGGCTACGGCAACGAGATCTTTGTCGGAGCTGTGGCCAGGGGGAACGTGCTGGCCACGCAGTTCCACCCGGAGAAGAGTGGTGTCGCAGGCCTGCGGGTGATCAGGGCATTCCTAACTGGTGACGGTGCCAGGACTCTCGGTCAATCCCTGCCTGCGCCGCCACCGGCCACGACCACGACCACGACCAGCACCACCACCACTGCATCGATAGCACCGCCTGGCAACAAGGATGTGGTGCCCCCACCACAAGGGCTCACCCGCCGTGTGATAGCCTGCCTTGACGTGCGCACCAACGACGCCGGCGACCTGGTGGTGACCAAGGGCGACCAGTACGACGTGCGCGAGAAGTCAGACGGGCGGGGCGTGCGCAACCTGGGCAAGCCCGTTGAGATGGCTAGGCGGTACTACGAGCAGGGCGCAGATGAGGTGACCTTTCTAAACATCACCTCGTTCCGAGACCTGCCGCTCCGTGACCTCCCCATGCTCGAGATCCTCCGCCAGACCTCGCAGACCGTCTTTGTCCCGCTGACCATCGGCGGCGGTATCCGCGACACCGTCGACACAGACGGCACCAAGGTGTCCGCCCTCGAGATCGCCAGCATGTACTTCCGCAGCGGCGCAGACAAGGTCAGCATCGGCAGCGACGCCGTCACCGCCGCAGAGGAATACTACGCCGCCGGCGAGACCCTGTCGGGCAAGACAGCCATCGAGCAGATCTCGTCCGCGTACGGGAACCAGGCCGTCGTCGTCTCCGTCGACCCAAAGCGTGTCTACGTCGCCGGGCCCGACGCCACCCCGCACAGCACGGTCAAGACGAGCCAGCCGGGCCCCGGGGGCGAGGAGCACGTGTGGTACGCCTGCACCATCAAGGGCGGCCGGGAGACGCGCGACCTCGACGTCGTGCAGCTGTGCCGGGCCGTCGAGGCCATGGGCTGCGGCGAGATTCTGCTCAACTGCATCGACCGCGACGGCACCAACAGTGGCTTCGACCTCGAGCTGATCCGCCAGGTGAAGAGTGCCATCAGGATCCCCGTCATCTCGAGCAGCGGCGCGGGCAACCCGGGCCATTTCCAGGAGGTCTTTGACGAGACCACCACGGATGCCGCGCTCGGGGCTGGCATGTTCCACAGGGGTGAGTACACCGTGAGACAGGTCAAGGAGTTCTTGGGCGGCAACGGCCTGGCGGTAAGGGGTTTTGAGGGAGATTTGTGATTTACTTTCATGCATGTATCGAAGATTATCAGTTCATCAAGCTCCTTTTGTGATTTACTGGGTTCAAGGGGACCAGAAAAAAGGGGGGCGTAGCAAGGCGGCTTCACATAGACAGCCTGGGGCATACACAAATATTGGTAGACAAAAGATTATATAGAATTGCATAAAGATACCGTGCATGAATGTTAGCTAATTCTTGCAACCTGTTCAGCTAACCCATGAACAAAAAAAGCCAGTTGAAGTATGAATAGGTGTGACGCTATTACGCTCCCAGAACTCCTGAGTGGTACTGTGTCTCCCCTTCTCTTCTTCTTTTTTTCCTGTTGCTTTTTATTTGCTTTTGCTATTCCTCCCAGCAGAGAAAAAGACCGTGGAATTTTTTGAAGGTTGTGTCGACAAAACAGTGGCAGACGAAACCGGGCAAGTGCTGTGCGTACAACCAAACAAGACCAAATAGAGGAATCAAGTAAAAGAAACCACACAGGCATGGACAGGAAAGATTGCTCGCCTTAATCCTACACCTCCATACCCATGAAAAGCCACCTGCTACTGGTGACATCCCGGATCTCGGCCCACCGGTCGAGAGTGTCCATCTCGAAGCCGGCCCACGCCAGGCCCTTGGTCAGAGATTGCATCTCATCGGCCTCGATGGACCGATCAATGCAGATGACCAGCCTGGAGCAGCCGAGAGGGGTCTCAGCCAGCTCGATCAGGGCGACTAGGGCCTTCTTCAAGTCGCGACCGACCACACCCGCGTCGAAGAAAGTGAATAGGGACTTTTCGCCGGTGGTCAGGTCCTCGGCTACGAAGGCGAGGAAGCTAGCACCGCCCTGGTAGTCCCAAATTTCCATCCACGACGTCGCCTCAATGCCGGTGCCGGTACACGGCCCGTAGAGACTTGTCCTCTCGTTGTCGTCGGAGCAAGAAGAGTCGCAAGGCAGGGTCATGCACTGATGGACGTCGGAGCGGTGGTCGTCGCAGGTATAAGAACCGAAGTAGCCAGAGTCGACAGAAGCAACACTCCTCCCAGTGTCGGATGACTGGCTACGATCTCGACTCGATGATTGATGTTGATGATGATGTTGATAAACACCCGTCAGGCCGGAGCCATGAGTGGCCGCGTTCTCCTCACCGTGGAAAACGACCTTCATGGTCTCGCAAAAGAATCTCTCACATTCTTCCCTGATGCGAAGTGTTGCCCCCCCTCGACGGGTACGAGCATTGCCGGAGCCGTTGGCGTTTGTGTGATTGCGCTTGGGCTTGGGCTTGATGGCGAGCTCGTTGTCGGAGGTGAATGCCGCGAGGGGGGGACTGGACGGAGGGGATGGTAGTCCTGAGATAGGGACCTCAGGAATACCACTCGGCCCCTATCGAGAGAAACTTATGTCAGTTATGGTCTTGGAGAGCAGTAGGGCTCCGGGGGGGGGGGGGGGTTGTTCTTTTCCTTACCTGCAGCCAGGGTAGTGCAGTAGTGGAGGCCCTTCAGAGAGCCGGCGACATCGACGACGTAGCAGCTGGCGAGCACATTGGCCTGACGGGCAACGTCCTCGCCATAATTACTACTGGATGAATTGGAATTTAAGTTTTTCATGGGCGCCATTTCGTCTTGCCACCTTGGGGGATTTGTCGTCTACGGTGGGGAGAAGAAGATCGGACTGGTTGGAGGTTGAAAATCGAGGTCAAGTCGATTGGGCACAAATGCTAGGTAGAGGTAAAGTAGGTGTGTGTAGGTAGTGTACTTTGTTGAGGTTGGCAGGCTGGAGGCTGTAGGTCGGATGGTTGACAGACAGGAGTTGTTGTGTTGACTGACGAGGAATCAATTTCAGAGTGTGGCTGAGACAAGAGGCGAGAAGAGTAGAAATGGAACGACGAACGGATGAGGAACGGGGGTGGGGAGGTTGGGAGAATGGCAAATGTACCGGAGTACTGAATGGTTGCAAAGTGACTCGCCGCCAAGGTTGCAAGGTTGGACCGTGTAGCGCTGTCCTGTTCTGCGGGTCTCTGGGAAATTTCGACGCTTCGCTTCCAGAGTGCCCTGCAGTTGTGCACGTGGTGTGTAATGGAGTCCGTATTTGTGTATGCACCCGGGTTATAGCGGCAGTGCCAGGGTTTTAGTGCCCCTGCCAGCGCTATCGTCGCTTCACTCTCCCCATGCTTCCTCCCCATCCGGAAAAGAAGCCGCTGAACCAAGTGCCAACCACAAGCTCCACATCACAGAAGGTGCTGGATGAAGTTTGGACCCTGCATATTTCTAGAACAACTTCGTTCGACAATTTATTCGTGCTACCCTACCTACTCCTCTTGCTGTTGCTACTCTAATTGTCTCAGTTGATTAATCTGCATCAGCTCTCTTCTCCTTCTTTTCCTTCTCCTTCTCCTCATTCCTCCCCGCCTTCTCTTTCCTTCTCCAGTGGGGTTTGCGGAGGGAATCATTACAAGCCTGGCAAGCTTGGGTGGTGAGGTGGGTGGAAATAGGCGGCTTGGAGATTTGAGAATCTCCAAAGCAGACGTGTCCGACTCTAAATGGCTTCATTACACCATGTCGTTGTCAATCCGCTTCAATTTCTGTAGCAGATGTCGATCGATGACCAAACGCAGTAATGCCTGCGTCTGCATCTGCGCGGACAACACGTACTTACATGAACCACCTGATTGTACATGCATATTCTCCAACAATATGTGCGCTGGCAGGAATCTGCACTTGTGGAATTGTTGTCCATATCTAAGGAAAAGTCCCAACAAACCCTTCTGACGCACAGTCTGGTCTTGACGGGCAGTACCTAGTCAGATCATGCAAACTCCAGGCCTGCCTCCAGCTGTTGAACGTTGTGAAGCTTCATGGTGATGCAGGAGACCGACGGCAGATGCCTCATAACATATCTCTCAGCCTCCAAGGCTTGTACAAGTGGCGATTCATCTGTGGTGGGCTGTCATACCGTCTGTGGTGGCGCTCAACACAGGCCGGAACTGGTGATTCGACGGCTTCTTCTGGCCGCTCAGACTGGCCAGCACAACACATTGGATCAACAACACGTTGAGCGATGCGAGGACATACACAGTACATGATAAGCAAACTCTTCGCCATAAATGTCTCTGTCTCTTTTCGAGTTGCTTCAAGAAGAAAGAGAGGGAGAGTGGGAGAAAGACGTAGAGATCCGGGGCCCGGGGACAAGACACAGTGCCGCGTTTGACCCCCGACACCCGGCCGGTTGATCCGGAATGCGGATTACAGATTACCAATCGAGAGGAGCGCCCTCTCTAAACCAACAAGGGCCCTTCTCTTGCTCGTCACCGACTTCGTTGGCTGGAACCAATAAAGCTCTTCAATCCACCATTCTATTGCCTCGCCAAGGGGCAGTGCAGTTCCCATCCTGTATTATTTTGTTATTCATTGTAACATGTTCTGTACAATTCTTTTCCCTTGCGCCCTAGAACCCATGTCGCCTTCCGATCAACGAGACGCTGGACATATACAAATACACACAGACACACAGCGCAAGAGAGAGGTGGGGATCTTGGCCACGGTAAAGGACACTTTGATAATCAAAACCACTAGGTCAACGAAATGGCCAAGGAAGAGCAACTAAATACCAGCAGTCTCCCGAGACCTGGCAGCCATTTGACGAACAACTATACACCAAGCGAAGGTTCCACCGTGGCCGTTGCCTCTGAAGACTCACCGCTGCTGGGATCAAGGTCGACATCTCCAACTCTCCGCGATGTCTCACCAGGTGAATTCCATCGCTCACGTACTGGTGGTGCGGTTGGGGCTGGGACCGACGATGACGATGCAGTTCAGCATCACGTCACCCCGATAAGGGCTGTGTGCATCTGTCTCAGCATATGGATCCTCATGTTCATGCAGGCGTGTAACAGTGAGTCTCTCATGCATTGTACCCTCTAGTTGCAGATTTCTTGGTTTGGTAACATGCTCGCTGACCTGATGTAACATTTTGCAGTGTCTGGGATGACAATGGTCCAGGGCAACATTGCAGATGACCTCGAGGCTTACGACGGCGCGATGTGGTTCACTTCCGTCTACCTGATCGTCATGGCCTCGACCTCACCCCTGGCGAGTCGGCTGGCGACCATCTTCTCCCTGCGCCATATGATCTTGGCCACGGCATGTCTCTTCGCACTTGGCGCCATCGTCACATCTCGTGCCGAATCGTTTGCGATATTCCTGCTTGGGAGGACTCTGACTGGCATGGCTGGAGGCTGCATCATGACCCTGTCCCTCATCCTGGTCCTCCAGCTCACATCGAGGAGACGTAGGGGCTTATTTGTTGGCATGGTCAACGCTGGGTTCACAGTTGGCATCTCTGCAGGTGCTGTAGTGTTCGGTGCACTGCTGCCAGTACTCGGCTGGCGGGAGTTGTTCCTCGTACAGGCACCCGTTTCTCTGCTGGCTGGCTTTGGCGTCTATCTCAGCATTCCTGCGTCGACATCAGATGGCCTCTCTAAGGACAAGAGCACCCTGCAGAAGCTCAAGACCATCGACTACGGCGGGGCTCTTTGCCTGACAGCGACCATCGTGCTCTTCCTCTACGGCCTGTCTGGCACGATCCAACCCCTCCCGATGATACTGTCTATCCTGACGCTGGCTTTGTTTGTGTTCAACGAGTACAAGTTGGTGACCGACCCTCTCATCCCACTGAGCATCCTTCGGTCCCGGGGAGTGCTGCTCTCCTGCCTGGCCCAGCTGGGCCTCATGAGCGCACGCTGGACGGTGCTCTACTACGCGCCTATCTTCGTCCTCGCCGTCCGAGGTCTCCCCCCCACGATTGCAGGATCGGTCCTCATCCCAACCAATGTCGGTTTTGGTCTCGGCGGCCTTCTTGTCGGCTGGCTGCATGTGCGGCGCGCCGGTTCTTTCTATATACCTTGTCTCGTCTCCATCTTCCTGTTTGGCCTGGCCATCTTTGGCCTGTCGCTGCTGAGCAATGCCGTCTCGCCAGCATGGGCGTACGTGCTGGTCGTGTTCTGTAACGGTTTCTGCACGGGCGCTGCCCTGAATTATACTCTAGCACACATCCTGCACGTCTCGGCGCCTGGTACCCATTACATATCCACCGGCCTGCTGGCGACATTCCGTGGCTTTGCCGGCAGCTTTGGAACTTCGATCGGGGGCGGTGTGTTCACGAGGAAACTGAGAGAACAGCTGACCATCGGATACGCAAGGCTCGACGCCACAGACGGTCTCTCGCCGGCCCGCCTGCGATTCGTGACTCGGCTTGTGGGAAGCCCGAACTTCGTCTTCAGTGGTGCCCTTAGCGACGCAGAGCGGGACATTGCCATTCATGGGTATGAGGCGGCGCTGAAGGTGATGTACACATCTGCAGCCGTCTTGATCATCTTTGTCCTTGTGATCCAAGCCGGCACGGGGTGGACGGAGCTGGCGGACCAGGAAGACGAGGAGGAGATTCAGGAGGAGTTTGCCGAACACGACGGACGCATGGAGGCGTAGGTCACGTTTGCAATGTACTCTATGTTGGCGTATGTACGAATTTACTCTACGAAGGTATTGCTTTACAGATATGACTATTCGAGAATAGTTGGGTGGTTCAGAGAAAAGAAAAATAACATCATGTATAGAACATAACAGGTAGAGAAGTCACTTTACCGATCTTTCACAGGACATATAGACACCCACCCGTACTCAGTTGCGAGACACGCTTGATAGCAAAAACATAAGCACACTTACACACTCACACACAAACATATGGACCCATATGCCTTGCAGGTCTCTCTGTCTCTCTCTCTCCCTCTCACAAACACACATATTGTACAGTATAAAAATGTTGCTGAGTGCAGATGACATAATTAGTGTCACGCCCCGTTGCTGTATGTACTGTAACGGAAGAAGGCGCGTCCCTGAACAAGACTTAGTCAGCAGGTGCCTCACAGCTGCAGCTACACTAGCTGCGGGTAGCACATGCCAGAGATCCATGTCAAAAGTACCAATGTACACTTCCAGGTATCAACGAATTACCACATGGTCACTGTTTTTCGTCGTCTCTTCCTCTCTTTCCCTTGATTCAACATCTTACGCCAGCACACCGCAACCAGTCCACCACGACGACAATTCCTCAGGCTCTCCTCTCTCTCTCTCTCTCTCTCTCTCTCTCTCTCTCTCTCTCTCTCTCTCTCTCTCTCTCTCTCTCTCTCTCTCTCTCTCTCCCCCTCCCCGTCCCTGCCTGACTTTTTCTCTGGCCTGAGAGGGTTGGGTGTGTACATTCTTGCCAATGTAGTAGGGTTTCCTCCCGCCTAGACCTCTTGATAAGATGTCGCAGTGGCTCTCGTTGATGGGTTGGACCATCCTTCCTGATGTAAGTCGCGTATCCTTCCTTCTTACTAGGCCAAAGAGAGCCTCTTGCTTTTGCCTTGGTGTTCTGATATAAGCTTCACCACCTCTAGATGGCCACCCGCTTCCTCCAGAATCTCTACTACAATGTCACCATCCGCGCCGGCTCCCCTCGTCCACAACCAGGCCAGCAACGCTGGGCCGAGCACTACAGGCGCACCTACATCGTCGTCATCTGCGCGTATCTGCTCTTCACCATCTACGAGGCCGACTGGGAGCTCCAGCGGCCCGCCAACAGGGACTTCTACTCGGTTTTGGGCGTACCTCCGGATGCCGGCCTGAAGGATATCAAGAGGCGCTACCGCCAGCTCTCGGCGGCCATGCACCCAGACAAGGCGTCGCTGGGTCCTACAGCCTTTGACGCTGACCTGTACGTGCGGGTACAGCTCGCCCACGAGACCCTCTCCGATGAGGTCAAGCGTTTTGCTTACGACCGCTTTGGGCCGGACATGACGGGCTGGACGAGGTGCACCGTGGTGCGCGACTACGTGATGACGGGGGCGACCGGGCTGGTGGGATACTATGGCGTGGGTGCCGTGTTTCTGTACGTCCTCCCCATGCTGGGCTATTTCAGCGACGGGGTCTATTGGCGGTACCTCGCCTTCGCGGCCCTGCTCACCTTTGAGGTGCGTACCATCACCAGCCCGAACCATCCTTGGCTCCTCGAGGGCCTGGTCAATCCTTTCCTGGTCCGGATCGTCAACCCTGTCGTGTCCTTCTGGAGCCCAGGTGCCGCCCACCCGCCATACCTGCCCTTTCAGGCCGTCGCCATGGCTCGCAAGCTCAGCGTCACACTGTCCATCGCGCTGAACCAGATCCTGCCCCGCCTGACGGCCGACACGCGGGGCGGGCGCCTGCAGCTGAGGAAGAGCAGGGGGGACGACGAGCTCTCCAGTGCGAGGCAGAGCCTGGACGAGCTTGACAAGGCGGTCGTAGCGGCGAACGAGGAGGCGGAACGCTTAGTGAAGACGGAGGCGGCGCCGTTCATGGGCGACCCACAGCTTTGGATGACGCTGCGCGATAAAATCAAGAGGTGGCTGGTTGACAACACGGTGCGAAACGACCCATTGACGAAGGCAGCCATCCACGAGAGGATCAAGAGACGGAGACAGGACGCACCCGCCGGCGCGCAGGGAAACGGCATGAGAATGAGGCAGAAACCGGCTGGGATGGCGAACGGCAATGCCTCGGCTCGGTAGAGTCGTGCTCTTCATCTTTTGCACCTTCTTCTCTTACTGTAATAAGGGCAGTAGTAGCTGCTGCTACATTAGTAGTAAGTAGATGCCAGAGCATGGGGAGCAATCTCAGCCCACCCCAACCCAGCCTTGTCTTCTCTTTTTTCTCCCATTGTGTATATACATATATATATGCCTCAAAGATTGTGGCCCATGCTATGCTGCCCTTGTGTACCATGCATGCACAACTGTACACGCTGATAAACTGCCATACCATTTACAATTACAGCCTCTGTCGGCCTCTCGTCTCGATAGGAATCAGGACCATACCCACAAACGCCGCGAAGATCAGTGCCGCGGCCAGGTAGATGGGCGTCGTGGTGCCGTCACCAGGGATGCTGGCCGCGAGCATGGGCGCGATGAGGCCTGTGATTCTGTTGAGAAAGCTCGCCACGCCGGTTCCTGCGCCTCGTACGGGGGCAGGGCTGTTACCATTTCAATAACACACCATATATAGTCAGCCCCCGCCGCCTTGGTCGGTCATTCAGGGAACAATAGAAGGAAGAAGGATAGGAGGAAAGGAGAAAAGGAAGGAAGAGAAACACTCACAAGATCTCTGGAGTAAATGCATATAGCACTCCATACATGATGTTCTGGCTAAACGCCTCGACACATGAAAAGACCAGCTGGGATGTTCCCGTCTTGCCGTAGCTGACGAATAGAAGCAGGAATCCCGCCGAGATCAAGGTCGAGAGGGCGAGCGTGCCCTTGCGGCCTAGGAATGGGGATGGGCTGTCTACTGCAAAGTAGGCCAGTACGCTGCCTGGTACGCCAACGACGCTCAGAATGGCGTAGTCACGGTAGGTCTCGGGTGAGATCTCTACTGCTGCTGGGTTTGTAGTAGCTGTAGCCTCTTTTGTGGAGGAAGAGGAGGATGTGTCTCCTTGGTGGTGAGAGAGGTACTGTGGGAGAAAAGCGTTGAACAGAGGGTATCCCATGCCGATCGTTGCCCAGCAGAACCAGACGAGGATGGTCGCGAGGCCTAACCTGCGGCTACTGAACAAGGGACGGAGGCGCGCGGCAGAAAACCCCTCGAGACGGGCCTTGAGCACGCCCCTGGCTGATCCTGAGGAGGACGATGATGACAGGCCTCGATAACCGTTGGCACCTGGCCCAGCAGACACCGTCTCATCGTCACCATTGTTGTTGTCGTCGTCGTCGTCCAGCACCACAGCATCGAGGATATCCTCCGTCAGCCAAGTCTTGGCCCTGTTCCTGTACGCAAGACCATGGACCACAGCAACAGCCTCAGGCTGGCGGCCGCGCGACAAGAGGTACTTGGGGCTCTCGAGCAGGCGAAAGACGAAAAATCGGAGGGCAAACATGGTCAAGGTAATGAGGCCGATGGACAGGACGAAGCGGCGCCAGCCCTGGTCGGCAGGCCAGCTGCCGATGAAAAACCAGGCCAGGATGGAGCTGGCGAGCTGGCCGACGGGCCACCAGACGCTGAGCAGGGTGAGCAGGCTGCTTGAGGCGTCCGGGAGAAACTCGAGAAAGAGGGCGCCGTCGACGGGGAGGTTGCCGCCGACGCCGAAACCGAGGAGGGACAGGAGGAAACACACGGCGGGCCAGGAGGGGGCGAGGGACACGAGGAGGCCGAAGACGGCGGTGATGAGGAGGGTGGCGTTGAAGGCGATGCGGCGGCCCAGGATGTCAGACCCGAGGCCCCAGGTGAAGGCGCCCAGGCAGAGGCCGAGATAAACCCATGATGTTGTGTAGCGGACCTGCTTCTCGGAGACGGAGAACTCGGCCGAGAGGGAGGGGAGGATGAGAGAGACGCCCTGGAGGGTGAGGGGTGTTTGGTCAGTGGTTGATGAGGATGAGGAAGAGGAAACGAGGGAAAGAGGAGGAAAAGGAGGAAGGAGGGCCCATTTTGGAAGACCTGTTCTCCCATCCCCCCTCTGCATCTTTTACTTACTTGCATCCAGAGGCTGAGGCACGTTCTGGTTAGCCCAAAGTACAAATGAAAAAGATGAAAAACAGCCGTCAAGAAGGAAGACAAAAGGCATACTTGTCTGCAAACCATCCAAATCCACACAATACAAACAGCTGCCAGTTATATCTCCCCATCCCGATATCCTGAACAGCCTTGTTGATGATCATCGACTTCACTACTCAAACACGTCAGTAGTTTAATTCATACGTACAGACTCTGAGTTCCAAGAAACATCTGAACCAAAGGGACAGCTGAAATGGACTGCACAACAGCAGACTTACTCTCATATGCTGACCTTATTCCCCCTCCCGTCCGCTTCATTTCCCTCCTCACTTCCCTCCTCAAACCCTCGATGCTATACTCTGCCGCGCTCATCTCCAGCATAGCTGCACCCTCATCCCGTCTTCCTCCTCCTCTTCCTCTTCCAACACCACTACCAGCACTACCAACACGCCTGTCCTTAGCATCCTCCTCCTCCTCCTCGTCATCACCCCCCTCGACTTCCTCACGGCCCGCCACCTCCTCGTACTCTACCTGCCCGCACCTCGCAGAGTGGCTGTGCAGATGGGCCCGGTCGAGAGGGATCAGCACGCCTGTGTAGTCGGCCGTCGACTCGGGTCTTGACATGCGCCATCTCCATGCTGTGATCCGGCCAGACATGACCTCCTTGCTCTTTTCGCTGAGCAAGAAATTTACAGATAGGGGAAGAAAAGACAGGCAAAAACAAAACGAAATAACAAGATCAACCCCTCCCCTCAGTCGTCTTTCGTTTCTCTGTCTCTCTCTCTCTCTCCCTCTCTGCCCTTCTTTTCTGTGGCGCCTGCTGCTGGTGTCGTTATTTCGAGGGCGAGCGATAATTCGAAAGGTTCTTGTCTGGCCTGGTCTGATCTGAAGACCCAAGAAAAGACAAGAGAGGCGTTCAAACACGAAGGATGACGAGGAGGGTGATGAGACGACAACGATGGCAGCGAACACGACGTAAGACCAGATGGACCAGATGGACCAGAGATGTTGAAGATGTAAGTGAAATTAACAGAACCCCATCCTCTTCTCAAACCACGCGCACACGGTTAGATCAATGTATCAAAAGGAGAAGACGAAGAAGATGAAGAAAGACGAGGACGCAGGGTTGCGTTATGAGTACCTGGATGCAGTGAGACACAGTGGTTTACAGCTCTCGGCTTGTCTTGCTCGGCTGGTCCGGCGTCTTGGGGGGGGGGGGGTGCCGTTCCCGTGCTGCAGAAGGGGAGTGAGTGAGAGTAGCCCCTGTAAGCTACCGCCGTCGGATGTCGGGGTACAAAACTATGGTACTAATCATTTTACCTTCCACCCCTGTTCTGGTGGCACTCTGTGCTCTGCTGCTGCTACTTTTGGCTGACAAAGAAAGAATATATACCAAAGTAATTATAAACTTGTAGCCAGTTTCTGATGGAGAGGGATAAGAAGTCGGACACAATTATTCGACATTCCTTTTCCTTCTTCTTTTCGTACTGCATATGAGAGATCAAGATAACATAGAGAGAAAACAAATGCTGCGCAGTTCTGTCGCACACATGCACAGTGACACATGTGCATGTGCCCAAAGCATGTGGCCTTCACCAGGTTTGGAGTATCAGGTCACTTTCATTCTTTTGGACCGACATACTTTTTGGTGTGTCATTAAGCAACTTCTGTATGCCCACTGCAGGTGGTCTCAGCTTGTGACCAGCCATATCGTCTCATCGCAGGTGACTGACTGACCGATTGACGGACTGCTTTTGGAATACATGAAGGGGAAAGTGTGCGTGCTCGCTTGTGTGGATCCAAACTCCAATCTTGCATGTCAGTCAGTGCAAATCAATCTGAATCAAGATGTCGATTCATCAGCCCCTTGTAAGCCCTTATTAGTTAGGGAAAAGTATGGGGAATGCATGAGCTGTCCTCATCAATCCCCTTTGATCCTGCCTGTCTGGTGACGCCAAAGCATGCCTCCTTCAAAAACATCCCCCCCCCCCGGAAACGCCCAAGACTACATTTGTAATTTAGGTACTGAGTAGTCACCCGTGAAGAAACCACCTTGAATCCGCTTCTGTAGATCCCCTCCCCAAGACCGTTAAAGGGTTTGTGTAAGCAAGAAAAGAAGAAGAAAACCATCCTTGAATGCCTGCGATATTCCTTCCAGCCTGATTTCCATTGATGATCCTGACCATGCTCTGTAGTGCGGTCCAGCCCTCCCTCCAAACGAGATTGCAAAGAGGGCCAAAACCCACGGCACCGTAACCAAACACAAAACGCCGATATCCAGTTCCGCAATGCTCAGGCATTTCCATCATCATTTCATGATCCCATGATTCCCGCCAGATGTATTTTTTGTTTTGTATCTTCCTCTCCCCTTCCTCTTTGGTCTCTATTCTCTGGTCACAATTCGTGAGACTCATTCGCTAGAGAAGGACCGCCTCACCATCGTCCTCCACGTCCTCCTCGTCGCTAAGCTCCACGTCAGCCGCCATGGCTTCGGCGCGACGCTGGACCTCCGCGAGGCCCGACAACTCCGCAACATAATCCTTGTCCTCGAGGGCTTTCCGGAGGAACGCATAGCCGTCCTTCTTGTAGGCGTCGACGATGGTCTTGCTGCATGCGCTGCAGTTGGGATACGACTCGCCGCGGATGATCATGTTCTGGAAGGTGGAGAGGAACCCACGAATCTGGTGGGGGACGAGGCCAAGTGCATGGTTGGGCGGGTCGCGCTCATACGAAACGGTGTCGCCGCCGCTGGGGACAGGAGCCTTGGCGTGGTGGCCGTCGGGATGTTGCAAGATGCTCGCCAGCAGCTCGACAAGGAGTGCTGACGCGATCGCTGCGCCGCCAGGACGGGTGACCGTGCATTGCTGGTCGAGGGTGAGATCTTTCTGGGACTGTAGCAAGAATTTGTGTCAGCAAAAAAGAGGAGGTTGTTTGGTATTCGTTGTAAGACAATGATGATTGAATACATATGCTGCGCGGCGGAACTTACATCAGTAGCCACAACTACATCGTTGCAGAAGTAGCACCCTAGAGTCTTCTCACTGCCATCCTTGGGCGCGGCACCATGTCGCATCACGACGTACGTGTCAAAGCCCAGCGCAGCATTCATGACGATCTTGCCCGCAGCCTTGCCCATTACTGTTGGCAGCCACCGTGACTCACGACTGTCCATCAGCAAAAAGATGACGTCGTGGGACTCGACGAGCTGTCGGAGCTTGGTGAAGTCGGCCTTGGTCCTGGCCTCGTCCGCAATAGGATGTCCCAGCATGGGAACCGAGAGCACATGGCCCTCGCTTTCCACACTGGGGTTGATCTCCCGTAACGCCTCGGCCGCCTTGGTCGCCTTGGGAGCGCCTCCATTGAGGGCGTCGTTGAAGTCGAAGAGGGGCTGCCGCACAGGGTTCGAGAACGAGACGGAGCCGTTGTCGACAAAGGTGATCTTGCGAACGCCCCAGCCCATGAGGTTGCGCGACACGTAGCTGCCCAGGGTGCCCGCGCCCAAAAGCAGACACGAGGTATTCCTGATGGTGTCTAGGTCCAGGCCGGGAGATATCCGCCACTTCATAAGCTTGAGATTCAGGTCCACGGCCTGGTCCGCCAGCTTTTTGGGGTCCATATAGTCGCCGAGGCTCGCCTGGCGCGCCTGCAGCTTTCCGATCGCGTTCCGCTCCCAGCCCGTGACCTTGGGCATCGTGCTCGTCTCCATCTCCGGCACGCTGTCCATAGCAAGTGGCAGGATGATGCTGCGAGCCTCGTGGCGCCGAGCCTGGGTGTCGCGGAAACAGAGGATGTTGACCTTGCTCAGGTGGAAGCGCTGGCGGACAAGGACTAGCAGGTTGCGCAGGGGCCAGGAGGGGTGCTCGGCATAATTGGAAGGGTCAACGAAAGAGACGAAGCGGTCCTCCTCGGGGACGCCATCGAAGAAGCCGTTCTCGAACTCTCGTAGGGAGGCGATGACCCACCTGAATCCGAGCTCCTCGGCGGCAGAGTCGAACGAGTTCTTAGACCGTGTGTCCTCGCCGCCGCGGACTTTTTTGGCCAGGAAGAAGCCATATTCCCTGTTGTCGACGCTGTAGCGCCAGGTCCCCACCTGATCGACCAGCGCGGTGCTCTCGGCGGACGTGAGCCTGCCTATGTCCGCGGTGCGCTTCCACTGGGGGTCCGAATGCAGGGCGGGGAAGGCGAACCAGTACGTGAAGCGGTATTTCTTTAGGTCGGCAAACGACAGGATAGTGTGGGAAGCGAGGAGGGAGGGGACGGAGTAGATGGTGCCGTCCTTGATCGCGTCCCAGATCTGCCGGCCGGCGGTCTGGAGCATGGCAGCCTTGTCGGTCTGCTTGAAGTCTTCGATCGTGTTCACGTTCTTGATGGTACCGTCCGCGCGACATTGGTTGAGACCGACCCTGTCGCAACATCTTGGTGTTAGGAAATCCTGTAGAAGCAGACGAAAGCTCTCCTTTCTTTCTACCTGCATGCCGAGAGAAAGACAGCAGACAACTGCATCCGTGAGCGACTTACGAGTTATTGGTAAGCGAGTTACCGAGGATCTGCATACGAGTGCTCTCGTCGGGGGTTGCAGCCGGGTTGGACTCATAAGTGCCGAGGACGAAGCGCGCAGAGTCGTCGAGCTTGGCGTGGTCAAGCTTGGACGAGAAGAGTGCCGAGTAAAACGGCAGCTCTATCTGCGACGAAAACGCCGCGAATTTAAGCTCTGCCATGGTGGTGCTGGTGTCGCGATCGGTGCCTGTCACAGGCTCTTTGAGGTTGCACAGCTGGGGTTTCTCTCCAGTTTGGATGGTACTTGTTCGTTTTCTTCTCCTCTCGTTTGGAGCCGCACTTTCCACTCTTGTATGAAGGGGGAAATAAGGAAAATATCAGAAGATCACAAAATCAAGGAGAGGATGAAGGAGGAGGAGTCAAGAGAAGGCGTCGTGAGGTTGTCAGGTGGCTGATGTCGGTCGCAAGGTGAGGGGGACCCTGAGCAAACAAGCCCCACTACACCTTGGGCAGGAGGGGTGTGGGACGAGGGGCAGTGGATGATGCAATGAGCAATGAGTGTGCAACGTACTGTACGCCCAGAAAGAGAGGCAATGGTGGACAACGTCACCAACCTTGAGGAGAAGAGGGGTGAAGAAGAAGAGGATGAGGGGAAAAATGGTCTCAGGGTCGAGTCATCAGTTCATCAGTGCACAATGATACTGGTCACGAGGAGGAAATAATTAGAGTGCAGGCAGCGAAGCAGGTAAGTTGGTGAGCTGCTTGGTGATGGGTGTCGAAGAAGAAAGAAGCTCCGAGGTGGTCCAGCAAACAGGTCACAGGGATGTTCTGGGGAGTGGGGGTCCATGAGGGGTTGGAGCGGCAAGGTACATAGCACTGTGGTTGCAGGCACATACCCCTGTGACTTGGTGGAAGAGGTGCTGTAATACTATGGTACGTACGGTGTCACGTTGAATGCTTAGAGGCTAGAAGGATTGACAGCAAGGAAGCTCCCGCACCGTCTCCTTTCTTAGGGCTGCAGCACCTGTACCAACAGGACCCCTGCTCCAACCCCCAAGAACGCGTGAAGCGCGTATCCTACAGCAGCGCGCCTCTAGACTTTCTAGCTTGTGAACCTCTCTGTATTTCATTGAGTTGCCTCAAGGGTTTCTCCTGTTAATGAGCCATTCCCCCACACGAAACCTAACCCACTGCACACACAAGTCAGACACAAATTGTCTCACCCCAACCAACAAGATGCTTATTGGAATTTGTGGCAGTGAGTGTTGAGCAGTCTTTTCTCTTTCCTCCACATACACAAGTTCCTAATCAGCTCCTCTTAGGCATATGTTCTGGCAAGAACACTGTGGCCCAGTACTTGGTGGAACATCATGGCTTCACTCATGTCTTTGTCAAACCCCAACAAGGCGCGTTGGTCACAAATAGCAGCACCCCTTCCCAGGAGCCAGCAACAGCACCAGTAACTGCAGACACAGAGGAGTCAAATACACATCACAAACGGAGCTCATCATCCTCTACATCCCTCATCTTCTCCTCTCCAGATGACCTCCTGGAACACGTAACTCAGCACTGGCGGGCCCGCTGGGTCGTCACGGATGTGCTGTCCAAGGACATCCTCGACGCCTACTCGAAGCGGCCCTTCTTCCTGCTCATCTCTGTCGACGCGCCTCTCCTCGTGCGGTGGAAACGCTACCAGCAGCGTCACCTCGAGACGCAGCAGTCGCTGGCATCCTCCGGCGATAAGGCACAGCCCACCACCAGCACCAGCATCTTCACCAGCACATCATCATCAGACAGGTCGCCACCGCCTGCCCAGACACTCGAGGCCTTCGCCGCCCTCTCAGACGCACAGCTCTACCACCCGCTGACAGGCCAAGCAACACACATCTCCAGCGCGCCCGTCCGCCTCCTCAACACGTCGCGCGCCCTGGCCTCTCTCTACGTCAACCTAGGCAAGCTGGACCTCCTCAGCCCCGAGCGCCTCCGCCCGTCCTGGGACAGCTACTTCATGTCCCTCGCCACGCTCGCCTCGCACCGCTCCAACTGCATGAAGCGCCGCGTCGGCTGCGTCGTCGTCAGCCACAACCGCCGCGTTATCTCCACCGGCTACAACGGCACCCCGCGCGGCATCCGCAACTGCAGCGAGGGCGGCTGTCCGCGCTGCAATTCGGGCCAGGGCTCGGGCCACGGCCTGGCCACTTGTCTGTGTATTCATGCCGAGGAGAACGCCCTGCTCGAGGCCGGCCGGGACCGCCTGCGCGAGGGCGCCGTGCTGTACTGCGATACGTGCCCGTGTCTTACCTGCAGTATCAAGATTGCGCAGGTCGGCGTCAGCGAGGTCGTGTATGCCCAGGGGTACAGTATGGATGGAGAGACGGCCGCCGTGTTTAGAGAGGCCGGCGTGAGGTTGAGACAGTTTGTACCGGTGAGTTGTGTTGCCTTCATATTTCATTTATCTGTTCTTTCTCTTTTTACTCCCACTCTAGCTCCTCTACTCTGCAGACCAAATGCTGACAGCAGGCAAACAGCCTGCAAATGGTCTCATCCATCTTGAAAAGATGGAATTGAACATCTAAGCCGCAAGGGCAGTGGTGGGTTAGGCAGCCGAGATAGTCCACGGTGTGTTGTGTTCAATGCGCCATGACCGCATCAGCACATAATGAGGGGCTTCATCGAAAATGCACAAGCTGCTTGGTAGGTGTAACGTGGGAGGCTTGTCTGTGTGTATGTCGTATGGAGAAGGCAAGGTTGGGAAGGCGGTCAAACACAGGATTGTGTGGATTACGCAACACACACACACACACACACACACACGAGATACTGCGACACCAAGCAAGAAACCATCCAATATCATCCGTCTCTGGTCTTTAAAACGACTGTGATTAGACTGTTGTATCTTTGTTGATTGAAAGTCAGACGAATAGCTGGCTGCTGAAACGCAGGGCAGCTTGAAGTATGTGCGAAATTGCCAACACAGGCTCAGTGGCATGGGAGGAGCATCATGACTTCGTCGCCGTCCTCCCCGTCCCCCTTTACCCGCCCCCTTCCTCTCAAGAAATAATCATTACTGCCATAATAAGGTCTT
This sequence comes from Cryphonectria parasitica EP155, assembly GCF_011745365.1. Classification (NCBI taxonomy): domain Eukaryota; kingdom Fungi; phylum Ascomycota; class Sordariomycetes; order Diaporthales; family Cryphonectriaceae; genus Cryphonectria; species Cryphonectria parasitica. The sequence continues at coordinate 3,275,795 of NW_024468915.1, forward strand.
CCGTTTTCGTTCAGCCGTACGTCCGCCCTCCCCCGTGCCTCACCAGATTAGGTGGCGCATATGTTCCATATCTTGCCCCGGGCTCCTGTCCAGGCGGACCAGTAGCTGCAGGCCACAGCTGCCGCTCGCGCGTACTCTTCTCGTCAATTCCTCCCCCACGTCGGGCTCCCCATCTATTGAGCCTGCTTCCGTTGACGCATGGCAGTGATCTTTTTGCTGATGAAGAGGCCGATAATGCCGACGGCGACAACGAAGACGATGCAGAAGACGACGACAACACCAGCCTCCTTCTGGGCCCAGTTCTGGCGCTTGGCAATGGTGGAGACGGCCTCGCGGGCGACCAGAGCGTTGATGGCAGGCATTGTTGCGGGATTTTCTGAATGGACAAGAATGGATCCTAGAAAACGTCACTCATTGTTAGCCACACGTCATCTTTGTATCCTCTTCGAGGGTGAGGTGCTGCAGGTGAAATAGAAGACTTGAAGATCCGTAACGAATCAATCACACGACGAAGCAATTGGCCTCGCCGGTCACGCCAATTGGCTCGCGCAGAGTTTGGTTTTCCACCAGGACCGCTCACGGTCGCAGCAAAACGATGGTTCAATAACAGTGACGATGGCTCTTTTTTTGTTTTCTCATTGCCGTCTTTTTTCTTCTTCATGGCTTTTCTCTTTTTGTCTTGGGTCACTGCGCCGCTCCCGTCCAAAGCCGCAGCTTGGCACCCGTCATGTGTGGGTTGCTGGGGCTGCCGCGGCTGGGGCCAAGAGCTCTACCCTACAGCTGCAGCTTGTTGACACAGCCGCTGCGGCAAGGTTCCAGTGGTGGTGCGCGCGCGACGGCGCTCATAAAGGCCAATTGCTGCTCTCTGGGATAGATGGATGTGTTGAGAGGGGAAAGGGAAGGAGATGCAGCGAAGGTGCAACAGACGAAGGAGAGAGGGTTCGTCTCTGATGGTGTGAAGATTTGTGTCGTACCTTGTAGAGGGAATTTGTTTACGGATTCGGCGGCGTGAAATGAATCTGATCGCGGCGTTGGGTGGGTTGGGGGGCTGCGAATGGGTGAACAGCACACGACAATTTGACAAGAAGGTCTGAGAGGCGGAAGATGTCCAAAGTTTCAAAGGTTGAAATCTATTCTTCGTCGAGAGAAAATTGTCTGTCACAAGGTCGAAGTGCGTTGAGGGGAAATCAGGAAGGAGAGAGAGGGAAGGAAAGAAAAGAAAAAAGAGGAAAAAAGAGCAGACTCGAAAGGCACGCTGGGCGCTGGCAGCAACAAATAGCGGCAGCTTCTCTCTGCGCGCAGTGGTGTGGGAGACCAACCGCCTCGGATGGCTTAAAAAGACCAAGATCGGCAGTGACAGGCGGTGTGGTGGTGGATATGCGGGGGATGCAGGTACCGCCTTAGCAGAGAAGAAGGTAACACCAGGCCAAGGCCTGCTATAGCACCAGAGCAGTGTGTATGTTACGGTACTGGAGGGAATAACGGAACGGGGTGGAGTCGGCCAAAAATCAATCAACCATCCAGGCCGAGCTAGCGACGCAGAGAAAAGCTTGTCAATGGACCGGCACGGCACAGGCACAGCCTTGACCTTGAGCTCGAACCTCGACTAGGGTGGGAAGGAAGGGTAGGTGAAATGTGCATTTGCATTCACACTGTCGTTCCTGGGATCTTCAGCAGCGGTTAGTGGAGGAGGCGGAGGCTTGCCGCGGAGGAAACAGGACAAGGAATGGGTGGTCGGACGTGTCAGTGACCGCTGTTTTTCTTTGGTCATGCTTGTGTGTGGGGTGACAGAGAGGGTGCTATGGATGGATTATTGAGTATCGTACATAGTACTATGGTATTTTGCGCGAATTTCTCCCCCCTTTCGTCGTCGTTATTATTAAGGCGAGAAGGCGGCGAGGCGAGCCCGCGGCGCGAGGGATTGCCCCAAAGCCCCTGCACCCTCCCCCCCCCCCGGCCCCGAGCCCAGCTCCATCACTTTGGGCTGCTTCCTGGACCTGGACTACCATACCGTACCGTACCTTGTTTGGCCTTGTATTTCTGCGCTCACTGGCACTGCGTATCATTCATGGTGGATTTGTGGGTTCCCCGGGGATAGGACGGCGGACAAAGTTTCCACAAACATCACCCCAGAGGCGAAAAAGATCTGACTCGGAAAACGGGTTAGTACAAAAGGGCACTGATAGAAGAAAGGAGACAGGAGGTGTGTGAGAATACGACGCTCAAATTGGATGCAAACCGAACCTGAAACTTGTCACTCTACGTAGTACTTAACTGCTTCTTACTATTGACTGAGAAGAGGAGACGCGATGAGAATAATTGAATGAATGGTTCGCGTCATGTACTGTACGGCACATGCTGCATACTTTCGAGTACAGTACCATGTAACAGTAGATACACTGATCAGTGTGGACCTGCGTACCCTGTTCAGCATGGAGACGCAGGGGCCTACAGTAGGCAGCTCCTACCAGGGGGCCTGAACGAACCTTCCCTCATACAAGGGCCCAGGGCTCCAGGTGAGGTGGGGTTTAGAGGATGAACTGAGGAATGGTCCAATCAGGCCATGCAGCCTGCAGTGTTTCCATCTACCTCTGTCCTCCCCACCCATCGGTCCAAAGGCAGACACTCCATTTACAATCTCGTCATTTAATTGCTCTGGCCTGGATCAATGTCACACTCCCTAGCATGCTTGCAATGAATGCTATGGTATGGTGGAATTTACTGTCTATCCATTGTTCCTTCGTCACTGGAGGCTGGTCATTCCTTCATTCAACGTATCCTCCCCACCGAACGCCATTCCTTGGGCATTTCACAAACAGTTGGAAGTGCTTCCTCTCTCTCAACGGCAATGTTGTTCTCCCGATCAAGACGGTACAGTGCAGCTGAGGCGGCAATTCGAGATGGAGAGAGTGTGAGAGAGGGGCAACACTACGGCTTGCCCGATCTGCAGGCTGCATGCACATGGACAGGGCAGAGAGACAACAAAAAGTCCCTCACCCCAGATTGCGATCCTTGACTCTGCAGACGCGCGATGACGTTACGCTATCAGCAGCCGAATCGTTTCCCTTCCTTTCCGCGCATGATTACAAGAGAGGGAGAGACGGGAAGACAGAAGAGAAAGGAAGGAAAAAAACAAGAAGAAAAAAAACACAAACGCAGAGACTGTAGGATTGGCTAGGATCAGCGCGGCATCTTATCCACTCCTCGCTCTTATTCCGGGCATTGTCGCCTCCACCGCTGTTCGGCGCAAAGGCACGAGCACCAAAGCGAAACACAAAACAGCCTCGGGGCTCGGATATGCAGGCCCCCTTCTAGCCAAGTGAACTGGATCTGCGGAAGAACCCTTGCCTACAAAAGATGCGGAAGGGAAAAGGGCTGCTGATGACGACAAGCCCGTCCAGCTGCACTAGGCTGCAGGTGCCGGAATACCGGCTGTTCGATTTCGAGTCGCCTTGAAATGCCTCCTCCCAAGGGCTCTTCTCACTTGTTAATTTGCACTAGATACAGCACCGCGTACATACACACCCTGGCCTTGATTACTAAACATGTGCACTTAGGGTCGAGGTTAAGATGCAAAGTTGTCGGCAGCATGCGATAAGGAAGTGAGAAACTGTGGTACATATCGCAAAGCCTCGATCCCCTCAATCCCACCCAGCACTACCTACTTACTCACCCCTGACAACGCTCCCACCCTCTCAAGAGGGAGAGGAAAAGGAAGTTCAGGAAAGAAAGGAAGAACAAAAAGTAAATGACCGAGATTTCGTCTCTCAAGCTTGTTGAAACTCACAGTCGCCAGACTTCAACACGTCACTACAGCCGGACCTGGCGGCGTATACGGCTTGCCCCCATTGTCAGGCTGCCCCGTCGGCCCATAGATGTTGATCAGGATCGAGGGGTCTGTGGCCGTGTACGCTCCAGGAAAGCTCACCGTCGACGAGAAGTTTGTCGAGCCGCTGCCGCCCACCTCCAGCTGAGCACAGCTGCTATAGAACTGCGCCTGGCCCTGGGCGTATGCCGAATGCAGCGCGATGATCTCGGCTCGCAGAAGGTACTGGCCTGGCGCCAGGCAGCTGGGGAGCGTGTGGTACGACCAGCCATCATTGGCGATCATGTCATCTGGACGGCCGGCCTAGTCAGCCTTGTACCGGTATACAAATGCCACCGAGCCAGCAAAACATCAACAATCGCCGCCAATTGGGAAGACACGGGGAGGACCGCATCGGAAGAAACCTACCTACGCCCCATGTCTTGGTCGACGTGTCGAACCCATCCGAGCTGATCTTGAACCACTGCAGTCCCGTCTGCGGCGACGTGGCCGCATTGACCACCCTCGCCATATATGCCATTACTGGTCCCTTGTGACTCGACGCGATGGGGTTGTCGGCGTCGTTGGCCCCCTGCGGCCCCCCGATGATATGTTGCCACCACGCCCCGATCTTGTCACCTGGCTCGGCCGATATGACCGTGGTTGAGGTGGTCCCAGCCGTGCCGCAGATCAACGAGTCACTTGTCACATCCAGGACAGGATTATTGTTGTCGGGAGCCCTGAGGCCCACAAGCTCGGCCTGGTCTTGGTCATTCACAGACACTTTCTTGACAACCCCCAGTCAGCCTGGAACTATCACTAGCCACGACGACCAACAGTCTGTATGTATGTAGGATAGGGGGCTCATATACCTGGAAGATCGTATGCCCTTCGACAGCAGCGCCTGCGCCAAGCGCTACGGTAGCCAGGAGGGAGAACCTCATCGTAATGACGCACAACTCAAGAGAGTAGCTAAGGACCACTGTGGCCTATGACTGCAGCTGAGATGAAGTCCAGAAATCAGGGCAAGCCAGCTGGCCCCCTTCACAGTAAGGCTTCTCGTCCCCTTTTATTATGTATGAACATGTAGACTTGTCATCAACATGACAGTGCCAAAAGCTGATAGATAGATAATGTAGCACCACTCACTCTATTCTTTAATTTCCAAATCCAGATTTCCATGTAGACTTCCCTATGACGAAAACCAGTCTCGTGATGATTGCATAACACAAGAAACTCTTCCCGCCCGAGCCGGTTTGTGCTAATCAACAAGCCCAAAGAACACAATCAGAGTCACATCAGCCAAAGAGAAAGACGTTGAGCATTAATTAGAAGGTTGCTTGTAAGTAGCTCACCCAAAACTCCTCCCCGGGTCCTCCGTTCCGCAGCCTACCGTGAATGGCAAATGCCAAGTGTTAATATAATGTCAATTTATTCTGGAAGGGGAGGTTCCAGAGGACTTGCTGACAGTTTAACCGTGGGACGGGCATTATTTTCTCTGCTCCGCCCAGCGTCGAGGCACTTTGGAGGCACATCATGACGAGCCGTTCACCCAGAACTCCTAGGAAGGAACAGTTGCTGAAAGTAAAGATACGTAACGTCAGGTATGTCAGCTAGGCAGAAGAATCTTGAAGAAGGGGAAAAGTAAACCACCAAAGAAACAACCCCAGTCGGGAACGGGTTGCTGGTCTGACGGATCTTCTGGAACGGACAGGCATTCATATGTTGTAGACATCTCTCGGAAGTCAAATGCTGTCGTCCACTTAAACTCTCCCTCTTCACTGGCTTCAAATCGTATAACGAATCAACTGCAGGTAGCAGCTGTCTTTTGTCACACTGCTTAAGTCCCCGAACAGCAGCTGCAGATGCGCATATTTCGGTGATATGTGTGAAAATTCGATAACGAGAACTTGGTGATGGACTACTTTTTTCTTCACGCTGGATAAGGCGAAAGAGCTGAACAACAGGCAGTTCAACTTTGCATTGAAATATAAAATACTCTATATAAGTAAGTACGTATCGGAAGTAAGTGGTGATTGATTAGGTAAGCACCTCGGCGGTATCCGCTCTTGCCCACCTGGCCAATTGGCTTCGGGTTGATGACCAGGATTATGTGGGCCTCGCAAGCAACGGGCGGACTGGAGAAGCAGCTCTCCAAACTTCTTGACGACATGCACTGACTTGTCTGGCCCTCCGTGAAGTCCCCCCAACTCCCATCCTCTACTTCAACCCAGTCGCAAGTTCCCTTCCAATCGTTCCAATTGCCTCCTCACAAATCGCGCCCAGCATGGCAAGCAGGATCGCGCCCATAGTATTCCGCACAGCAGCTCGCTGCTCGAGGCCTACGAGGAGCGCAGCAAGGCAACAGATTCGTGCTCTCTCAGCCACACCATCAAGACCGAGCGATTCGCTCAGCGTTGTACGTCCCATTGCTCGTCCTCCACCCCCTTTCGAGCATGTCTCTTCCGTTCCTGGCGGAAACAAGGGCTGTGCCGACCCTCAATGGCCTTCATGGCCCCCCCATCCACCACGATCCCAAGAGGAAGATGAGGAAGGGAGAGATAGAGGAAAAGAAAGCAGGAGAGATAGAGAGAGACAAAAGCTGATCTTGGCCTCGCAATAATGCAAACAGCACCGCAACACACCCGACAACAACCCCGACATCCCCTTCAAGTTCACACCGCAGAATGAGGCCGTCATCGCCGAGATCCTCAAGCGGTACCCACCCCAATACAAGAAGGCGGCCGTGATGCCCATCCTGGACCTGGGCCAGCGCCAGCACGGCTTCACCAGCATCAGCGTCATGAACGAGGTGGCCCGCATCCTCGAGATGCCCCCCATGCGCGTCTACGAGGTTGCCTCCTTCTACACCATGTACAACCGGACCCCCGTGGGCAAGTTTTTTGTTCAAGCCTGCACGACGGTAAGCCCAGACCCCTTCGCCCTACTTTGCCACGACATTTTATCGCCCTTAGTGGGGGTTAAACGATACTTGAGAGAGAGGGATGTGTGGATGGTGGTATATAATCGATACAAAATGGAACCTTGTAAAACCTTGTATCGAGCAGAGAGCGGCACACAGCAACGCACTTTTGTAGGATGAGACAAGGGAAAGAAACTGACAAGACTTTGTTATCCCTTACAGACACCCTGCCAGCTGGGCGGCTGTGGCTCCGACGTGATTGTCAAGGCCATCGAGGAGTCCCTCGGCATCAAGGCCGGCCAGACGACCCCGGACGGGCTCTTCACCTTCATCGAGGTCGAGTGTCTGGGCGCATGCGTCAACGCGCCCATGGTGCAGATCAACGACGACTACTACGAAGACCTGACACCCGAGACCACCAAGTCGCTGCTCACAGCCCTCAAGGAGTCTGCGGGCGACGTGGCCAAGGTGCCCAAGCCCGGTCCCCTGAGCGGTCGGGACACGTGTGAGAACAGCAACGGCCAGACAAACCTGCTGAGCGAACCTTGGGGCACGGAGACGACGAGGTCAGATTTGTAGACAGGGGGTGGTTAGAAGACAAGGGGAGAAAAGACGTTTTATTTCACTTGCGCAAGTGTGCAAAGTGTTGGTGGGTGTGGCCAGGAAGAGAGGGTTTGATCTGATCTACATGGAGCGACACGAAGGTAAAAAGGGAGAGGAGGGCGCAGGTGGATGTATGCCCCAACAACCTCTTTGTAAATATGATATGTACCTGTGGGTTCAACAAGACAAGAAGTTTTGAGACAATGATTGAGACGATGGTCCATGTGGTGTTGTTGTCAGTCTGCTAAGCTGGTGTTGACTAGATTTCCAGATCGTAATCCTCGAAAATAATGAGAGAAGAAAGGAGAGACAGGGAGAAAGGATGGAAAAGGAAGACATCCTGCCATTGGATCTTGCCTCAGCTCCAGGCTTTTGTGACAATGTCATCAAGGCTCCCTCTTCTCCGCTCCAATCCTGAGGATCCATCCATCCCCAAGTCTCTTGTTGGTCTCATCAACACCACCCCAGATGACCACCCCTCTTTCCTCCAGCTCGCCCATGTGTGCACTGGCGAACCAGCCCCTTGGGCCTGGTCCCTGCGCCGCAACCTCATCCTCGTCATCGTATGCTTCAGCTTCCACACGGAACCACTTACCCTCGACTGAGCTAGAATGGCTTCCGCTCCGCCCACGCCCAAGCCACGCATCGAGGCCACCCTGCGCCATGCCGATAACCTGACCCGCGGCTGTGGGATGAGGCAGCTCGTACGCCCAGGTATCAGACCAGAACTTACCCGCCGCCTCGTGCCCTTGGCTGCTCGGGTCGCGCTCGCCCAGCGTGAGCAGCAGGTACTCGCGCCCAGAAGGGCCGCCGATGGTAACGGTCTGGAGGCCCGCCACGCTGCGGTGGCCTGGCCAGCTTGGGACTTGAGATGGGTGCTGCTGCTGTGCCAAGGGTTGAGATGAGGCTGCCTCGTCGTCCTCGCTCGCAGCTGGGTTGGTGGCAGCGGCAGAAGGGACCTGGTTGGGGAAGATGCTCTTCCAGCCTCCTCCTCTGGCACTTAGAATGACCTCGGGCCCGCCGCTGTGGTCGTGAACGTCGTTATCCACGCCCAGCTCGAGGTAGTCCAGCTGGCCACCCTCCTCGCCCTCGCCATTAAAACCACCAAACCGCCACAGCTTTCCACCCGCGACAGTGAGACCCGTCCCGCCACGAGACCGGCCTGGCGCTGAAGGAAGCTCATGCCAGACCCGCGAGCGCACATCAAAGGCCCACGTGTCGTTGACGCGACCCCCCTTGTCGGCAGCGAGGCAGCCCCCGTGCACGATAAACGTTCCGTAGCCGTCCTCATCCTCGTCACGGCTGTTGTTCGCCACGTTGCCTACGATGGGCCTCTGCGGCGTGCCGACCATCTCCGAGTCGCCCTGTGCCCACTCTGTCCACGTGCTCGTCCGCTTCAGCCTCCCTCTTCCGCCCGGCCCAGCAGGGCCAACGCCACTGCCGCTATAATGATGCTGCTGCTGCTGCTGCTGCTGCTGCTGCTGACCATCCCCAAAGTCCCTTGGTAGGTCAAGTGCCGCTGCGGAGTGGTAGCTGCGGGCAGCAGGGAAGAATTGTCTCTTGTCGGCGAAGGAGGTGGGCTCTTCAGCGTCGGCGGCGGCGGCGGCAGACGATGGTATGTAGGGGTCCAGGTGGCTCCACAGGTGGGTCTTAGTGTCGAACACCCACACGCGGCCTTGCTCCTCGAGGGGAGTGTCCATGTCGGCACCTCCTCTGCCGCCAAAGAGGAAGATGCGGTTGCCAATGACGGCTGTGGCGTGGCCTACACGAGGGCTGGGGACGTCACCAAGGGAGTTGTCACCAGCACGAATGGCTGGCTTGGAGGAGGACGACGAGGAGGCTGCAGTTGGGTCCTCTTGAACCTGATCTTCGGAGAGGGGCACATCGGAGAGCTCCTTTTCTTTGTCGCCTCCTTGGACAGAGGAGGAAGTGGCAGCAGGAGGCTCGACAACGGTGGGAATCTGGGGGCGTGGTGCGGTCTTGGCCTTGATGGTGTAGCAATCAGCACCGGCGGAGCTGTAGGGGAGCACGATGACGTGCATGTCGTTGTCGACGGGCTGGCGGGGCTCGACCTCGCCGCCAAAGATGTAGGCGCTTCCCGAGACGACATTGATGGAGTGTGAAGAGCGTGGGATCGAAGGTACGTCGATGCGCTCCCATGTCGCCCTGGTGGTTGGCTGCTGCTGCTGCTGCTGCTGCGATGGGGACGAAGACTGGGCCCAGGCGGGCATCTTGGGTAGATGGGATGACAGGCCCGAGAGCGAGGGGAAGCTGACCTGGGGCACTTTTGGGAGCTCGGTGGGCATGGCTGGCATGGCTGGTTTGGGAACGCTGATGTTGTTGACCAGGTCGGTGGTCCGACGCTTCAGGGTGCCAAAGGTCTCCATGGCTGCCACTGCTGCTGCTGCTCTTGTCTTCCTCTTTGCCTTGTATTTATCTTCTCTTCTCTTCTGTGCTGTACTTTGGCCTAGATGAGATAGGGAGTTGATGGTTCAATTTGGTTGTGGAGGTTAGGAGGAGGAGGAGCAAAATGGATGGCTGCAGCTTGGCAGTAGGCACTCAGTGTCGCCTTTATGAGTGGGCAGACAGACCTGATGCGAACGTGGTTGTGTTATGCTCTGTTGGCATTTGGTAGTAGCAGCAGCAGCAGCAGCAACAACAGGCTGAGCTGAGCTGAGCTGAGCTGGAGCCTAGGTGTGGGTGGGTTTGCTTCTCGCCTCTACTGTTGGTCCACGCCGCTTGGCTTGTCCACGTCTTGCTATGATTTACTACCCGAGAATACGTACATGTGCAGTGACGTAAGATGGTACATTGCTTCACTAAAAGGCGAGGCGGAGAGGGGGAGGCGTCGTAAGGGAAGGGGCGGAGGGAAGAGTGGGCGCCCCTCGCTAAGAAAGTTTGGTGAAGATCCGTACCATGTACAACCGAATCATCCGGGTTGGAACTTGAAGTACTTACCTGTTTGCTGCTCTGGTCCTTTGCTGCTCTTTTTCTTTTCTTGTTTTTGGCCGTAATAAGAGGACTCGCTAATACTTACTATGTTACTCAACATAACAGACTGCGTGCTGAGTGGATGTCAGGTTTCCAATAGGACAAGAGAAGGAAAAGCTGGGGAGGTGGGTGGCTTAGTTCCGCTCCGATCCTCCAGAGCATGCCACTGTGGTGGAAGGATCCATCTATTATGGTACGTGCAGTACCCCACAGCACTATAACACAGCAACAAAACGGTGAGCACAGCCCCTCCCCCCCTTCACGTGTGCCCCTGTCTGCCCGTTGCAGCTTGACACGAATCAAGCAAGACCTCCTGGAGCAAGGCGGTGGAACCCTGACAAGCCTGCCTCACCCGCTGTACCACTCAGTAGACCATGTATGTCCACGCCGTACATAAGTGCTGTGTACGCGAAACCTTCTTCCATCAGCAAATACGAGCTGTGGCAAACCTTTTTTTTTTTTTTTTTTTTGGCATCGTGACTCGACAAACCAGCAGCTCATCCACCTTAGTAAATGCCCTGCATACACACACACACACACACAGAGAGAGAGAGAGAGAGAGAGTGAGTGAGTGAGTGAGTGAGTGTGTGTGTGTGTGTGTGTGTGTGTGTGTGTATGTATGCGTGTGAGTGAGAGAGAGAGCTTGGAGGGCACAGCAACAAGTCATACCATCATCATCATCATCAGTTCCTCTTCCAAATTTGCTGATTACATGACAACCTGTCCCAGGATTCATCCAGTCACCTTTCCAACCCAAGACTCTGCTTTTTCAACTGCCTGTTGAGGTCATACCCGAGGAAGAGGCTGGAAACCATTGCCACAGCCCTCCCGACACCCTTACATCGCACCGTCGGCAGTGACACGGAATCGGCTACGAATCCAATGGCTCAGTGCCATCGCTAAATCAAGCATAGATCATCTCATCTCATCCAGTACATACACTTAACCTCTGCCTTATAGAAAAAAAGAGAATTCTTTGGGAGAGTGGCACCATGTCACAATGGTCTGTGCACAAAAAGAGTTAAATCCTTCGGTACAAGCGAAGACTCAACTTTAAGCGGAAGATAAGATAGAGGTGGCTGACGCCGGCATGTCATTCCAGTCTCGAGAGAAAGGACTGCTGGCATTAGGTAGCATACACCGTAGAGCACAACACAGCATGGTAACGGGCTTGGTCATTTAGGTTCGAGCGGACACCGGAACAAAGAAGAAAAAAGCAACACAAGCACGAGACTGCGCAGGCAGAGAAAGCACCCAGGAGAGTTGCATAGGGGCTTACGTATAACTGTATGTTTCATTTGCTTGTGTGAATGGTCTGCATCATAGACTATAGTATGCAATCCAGCCTTGCTTCAAGGTATCACAGCGCCCCGAAACTCAATCTTCTTCGGAGTGAAGAAAGCCGTCGCGACCGCAGCTTCGTTCAAAGTCCAGATGATGATGAGGTGGGATCCGGAGGAACGCTGCCCACTTGGCACGCGGCTGAACCCCCCTTGCTCGTTTTGAACATGATGACCGATGCGTGGACGTCGTCGGAGCAAAGAACAAGAGACAGCGTCCCGTCTGTGCTATCCGCAGCCCTGACCACAAGAGGACAAGTTCGAGAAAGGCGAGGCGGCGGCAAAACACAGAGAAACTCCACCGAGGATCATGAAGATCCCTGCGCGGCTCAACAAGCTTAAACAGACCTCGTTTCATTGTGCTGGCAAATCGCAACCTCTGCACTGGCCTCCTGCGCGAGCGCCTCCCTGACTCCGAGTCCCAAGACAGAGATCCAAAACAACGCAAGCAACATCAGACGAGTCGGCTTCACTCCTATTGACTATGCTTTTTTTCAACCTCCTTTCTTTCTGATTTTCCCTTTGCTGAAAAACTACAATGTCAAACTCTAAGCCTCACGTTTCGTTCCCTCCGCACCCCCCCCCCCTCTTTCTCCCCCAACCTTGTCGCCCCAGCCTCTAATTCGTTCTATCTCTCTTGTCTAGATCAATTCTGTTCAGGTTTTGGCCAATCGCAACCTTGAAACGGCACCTATGCTTAATTTTATTTTCATTTTCATCTTCACTCTTGCCTCCTCGTTGGTTTTCAGGTCCATCCCATCCTCTCTCACAGTCTAAAGTCTAGGCGCCCGGGTCGTCCCCTCTCCTGCTGTGAGAGGTTCCCACTCTCACTGCTGCGGTTGCGTCGTCGGATCATTGCTTCACCTGAACTCTGAAGAAAGAGAGGAGGAGGAGGAAGAGATCGGGAGGGCAACAAAGAGACACACAGACAACTCACGAGCATGTCGTCGCCGAGAAGAACTCCCAAGCCCTGCCAGGTGGAGGCCAAGGTCTGGGCGAGAAGCATGGCATCCGAAATTTCTATAAGACACTCGGCATCCTCTCCCGTTCACTTGTCATTACTTCATTCTCATCACCCTCATCATCAACAAGTTCCATCAACTTCAGCAGTGCTGTAATCTCATCTCAACCTTTCTCCTCTATTATCCCTTCTTTCATACTAAAGAGCCTGGAGCTTCTTCAAGTCTAATAATTCCTCTCTTTCTCCTTCTCTCTCTATTAATACCCAACCACCAACTTCTCCTTCAAGATGCAGTACTCTTCAGCTATCCTCATCGCGGCCTTTGCTGTTACCAACGTCCTCGCACACGGTGTCATCACTGAGGTGCAGGGTTCCAACGGTGTCAACCTGCCTGGTCTCTCCGTGGCTGATGGCACTCCTCGTGACTGCCCCTCGCCTGGCTGCGGTGCTGAGGCCGACACCTCCATCATCCGCAGCGCCGAGCTCGGCACCACCAAGGCCACCGCCCTGGGCCGCACCAACGGAGGCGGTCCCGTTGATGCCGAGACCATGATCTCCACCTTCATGGACGGCGCCTCGGCCAACAGCTCCGCCGTCACCGCCGCCCGCGCCCTCCACGCCGAGAACATGGCCCGTCGCGCCAACCTGCCTCGTGCTGCCAACGGTGGCACCAAGACCCCTTCGGGCACCAGCGAGACGGGCGTCAAGGCTGCCACCGGTGTGGCTGCCGAGTCTGGCCTGCCCACTACCCAGGATGACGGCACTATCGCCATGACCTTCCACCAGGTCAACCAGGACGGCGCTGGTCCTCTGACCGCCCAGATCGATGCCACCTCTGGAGGCCAGGACGCCTCCGCCTTCCAGGACGCCCAGGTCAGCACCAACGTTCCGGGTCTCGGCATTGGTGGCCTCTCTGCTGCTCAGACCACCGACTTCCCCGTCAACGTCCAGATGCCCGCAGGCATGACCTGCTCCGGCTCCGTCGGCGGCGCCAGCAACGTCTGTATCGTCCGCATGCAGAACAGCGCCCTGGCCGGTCCCTTTGGAGGCTCAGCTGCCTTCACCCAGAGCCCTGCTGCCAAGAAGCGCGCCATCGAGTACAACCTGGCTAAGCGCCGCTTTGCCCGTGCCCTCAAGACGGAGTAAGAGCAGTCGACTCCACCACGGATAAAGATTGAATTAGTAAATAAGGGTGTCTGGGTCTTCCACACAACTTCGCTGCTGGTCTGGACTAGCAGAAGAAGAGGTTATTACTGTTCTTGGTTGGTGTTTTGATCATGATAATGGTTGGCTATTCATTGGGTTCTCAGCGCATTATTATACCACGCTCTTTTCTTTTTGTTTCATATACACGAAAAAAGACCCATTACGACATGGGCATAGCTATATACGAGGAGGAACGGTTGTAAATAATATGAGATAGATGGTTGTAAATGATGAGAACACATTCCTTAAATCCTAATCTTGGGTGAAGCTTGAAGCTTTGTGAAATTCCTAAATTTGTAAACTGTAAACTAACTATTCCGCAGTTTTGATTGCACAACAGAGCTCTGCTTGGGTCGTTTCAGGAGGAGCCCATCTACAACACGCCGTCTGGAGGCGCATGGAGCTCCGTGAGGGGCCTTCTGCTGCGCTAATCGGTGGCAGGCTCGTTGAACTATATGCTGCTGCATGTTGTCATTGCTTACAGTAGTATAACTAGCATTATGCTGATAGGGCCACAGTGTATGTGCCATACTTCTCTCTTGGCGTACTTTTGGTTTGGGCCATTGGTGTGTATATAAAAATAAATTAAAAAAAAAAAGAAGAAACAAGAAACTAATTGAAATACATAAGAGCTGTAAGGTCAGTCCCCTGGCATCGAGGGCAGAGACAACATGAAGAAAAGAATAGAAATGAGAAACACACCTTCTATGTCATCATTGGTTCCAAGAGCTTACAAGGTTGTAGATTGGTCGCGTTGATCTGGCACATGTAGATGGAGACGGGCTTGGTCAGGTTTATCGCCTGCCAGACCATGCTCAACGTCTTGCCCTCTACATAGACAGCATTCGATGCTGCATGTTTCTTCTTGTTACTTCTACATCTTTATGAATTGCTAATGTCATCCAGTGCAGGCAAAGTGATTATCAAAGAGCGTATGTGTAGTATAAGTTTTCTATCTTGTTCACTTTCTTCGGTAGTTGGGCACTAAGCATTCATAATTTATATCGTATCAGTGCGTGCATGGTTGCTAGTGACTGGATTTGCTTCTAAGATTCATAGTAGATTCTAATCCAGACTGCAATGTTTTTTTTATGGATCAACAAATACACATTTACCCTAATAAATAATTCAGAAGGATTCAAGAACAGAGAGAGCGACCCCTCTACCTTTCCCTCTCTCTCTCTCTCTCTCTCTCTCTCTTTCTGTTTTTGTTTTTACTTATTCTTTGCTGGGTTGTTCATATGCACTATCTATGTCCAGTAGGACCTGTTACTCAGGTGACAGGCAGTTTTAAAGTCTCCCGATAGCAGGCAGAATAAGTGTATTAGTTCGACAACAGTGTCTTGGATTCTGTTGTTCCTGCCGCCTCTTTTCTGCTTCTGGCAGAGCATTCTTCTCTTGTCTAGCCTCTATTAGCAGACTCTATCCAGATGGTCCGTGAAGCCCATTTTCCTCCAGCCTGTCATCCAGATATCTAACACTATATACAGCGTGAAAGGCTGATCTTTTTTTGCACTACACCGCTCCTGTTTGACCTGATCAGCGTGTCTCTTATTCAACATGCACGAGATCTGCACCAGGTTGATGATCCATTACAATGCAAGGCCTACGCGCCAGCTAGATGCTAGACAAGGGCTAATGCCCTGAATCCCGTCCCTTAAATGTTCTTTGTCAACCGAGTCTCCAGATCGCCACCTCCATCTGGCCTACTCAGGACGTTTTCCGTGCTCATGACTTCCCAATCTCTCCCTTGACCCATGACTCCAGCCCGCCTGCTGCGATGATAGCCTGCACGTTCTCCGGCAGCTCGCCGACCTGCTCCGTCCAGGTCTCACCACCCTTACCCTCCGTGACCTTGACGAGGCTGCGCTTCACGTCCCACGTCAGTGTCCAGCCCGTCCGGCGCGTCAGCTGGCGCCCAGCGGCCTGGCCCGAAGTGGAAGAGAAGTGGGCACGCAGGCGCTCGAGGAGACGGGGGACTTCGAGGCCCATAAGCGCATTGTTGATACTATTCCGAGCAAAGATGTTGCCAAAGCTCCCAGCCACGACTAGGGGGATCTGCTTTGCGAGCAGCGCGGTCGCAGCCTGTTCTCTTGAAGACCCACAGCCAAAGTTTCTGCCGGCGACAAGAATATCGTTGGGCTTGGCGATGCCGTGAAACTCGGGGTCGTAGTTGGACATGCAGGCGCGTGCCATGTCCTCCTTGGAGACGTTATCCTGATATGTTAATTTTCCAGGGTAGATACTGTCTGTATCGAGATTGTCGGCGTCGCAAAAGAGGATCTCGCCGCTGATCATCTCGGGGAAGCCCGGCAGGATCTTGACGGCGGGTTTGTCGTCGTCACTACCTTCGACAGACTGCATCAGAGATTCCATCTGCCGCAAGGCATCGGCAAGTTCGTGCTCCATAGTGGGCTCACTACCGGTGCCAAATCCACACTCCACGCCAGACCAGTCTGCTGGTACCTGGTGGGCCCCTGGGCCAGAGATAATACCGCTGAGAGCGCTGGCGGCAACGACTTCGGGGCTCGCCAGGTAGGCGAGGGCATCTCGAGAGCCCATCCGTCCCTTGAAGTTTCGATTACTAGCGCTGATCCCGACCTCGCCGGGTTCCAGAAGCCCTTTGCCCAGGCCAATGCACGGCCCGCACCCGGCGGGCAGTGGCTGCGCACCAGCATCGAGCAGAGCCTGCCAGTCGCCTGCAGCCTCGGCAGCCTCCTGCTCAGGTGCTGAGGCCGCGGCAATGTAGAACTGGACACCGTCGGCAATTTTGGGAGTAGTGCCTGGGTTCGCCTTGGCGGCGTCTTTGAAGACTTTGGCGGCCGCGGCAAGATCGGAAGCACGAGAGTTGGTGCAGGAGACGACGTATGCACGATTGATCTTGATGTTCTGCTGGACGAGCTCGTTGAGGGGCGTTGCCACCTTGACCGAGTTGGGCCCCGAGACGTAGGGCGAGAGGGTAGAGAGGTTGAGATAGAGCTGCTTGGCATAGGAAGCGCCCTTGTCCGCTGTGAGGGGATTGGCAAACAACTCTTCGATCTTCTGGTGGGTGATACGTTCTCGGGTGGTCCGCGTCTCGTACGATGTTGCCTCCTCCGCCTTGCGCTGCAGCCAGCTCTTCAGTGTCTGGTCGATAGGGAACAACCCGGTGAGCGCCCCCCATTCACATGCCATGTTGGCTATCGTCATCCGGCTGTCCACCGGCAAGCTTGCCATCGTCTCCTCCGAGCCGGTGAACTCGACTGCGTGGTTCAGGACGTCGCTGTTGAACAGTCCGCATAATGCGACGATCACGTCCTTGCCCGTCACTCCTTCTGGCAGTGCTCCTGTCAGTGTCACCCGTGCGACAGGCGGGATCTGCCACCAGGTTCGCGAGGTTGCCCAGATACTAGCAGCATCTGTTCGTACGACAGGCGTTCCAAGGCAGCCCACCGCGCCGTAGTGTGTACTGTGCGAGTCCGAGGCAACGACCATCGTCCCAGGCCATGCATATCCTTCCTCCACCATGATCTGGTGCCCAATGCCTCGTCCTGCTGGATAGAAGTCGATTCCATGCTGCTTCGCAAACTCCTCAATCTGCCGGTACTTCTTCAGATTGGACTCGCTGTCGTTCTGGACATCGTGGTCGAGAGTCATGACGATCTGCTGCGGATCGTTGACGCGTGTTGCTCCTAGAGACATGAATTTGAGGGCCACAGGCCATGAATTGTCGTGGGTCATGCAGAACTCGGGTTTCATGCTGATATAGTCGCCGCTCTTGACGAGCTTTCCCTCAGGAAGACCGATGGCATATCGTTGTACGATCTTCTCCGTCAGGGTCTGCGGTGGCTGCTTCTGGGAAGAGATGATTGAAGAGAAGTTCCTGGACTGCGCGCCGAATGCTCTAGGTCGTACGGAAGCGGTGGTCGTGCTCAGGGAGCTTACTCGGCAAGACGAGGAGGGTGGGCATGTCGAGGAGAGCGGACGCAATCCATGTTGGTGGTGGTGAACTATCCTCCTCGGCAAGAGGCCGACAGATGGAGTCAACCGAGGAGGAAGCCTGAACTTTGGTGAGGAGTTAGAGGGAGCTGGCTGTTTGAAAAGATGATTGAGAAGAGGATGCGTTCTATTACTTACTGATCTACGAGGAATCATGTGCGTCATTGGGAAACGCGATCATGTATGTACCTCAGGATGGTCATTTCCAGAATTGATCATTCTCAAGTCTCATGAATAACTTCTACTTTTCCATCTTTTTCTTTTTCTTCCATGCAGTTGTTGCGAAGCCGGACTATTACGTCAGCCAGGACTTTCTCAGGGTGGGTTTCACCCAGCACTTGGGCAACTAGCGCTAGCTGCAAAGCTGGGGCCCCATGTAGAGATGGGGCATAGATGACCAATCATCGTTACTGGGTTGCACATCCATACCAGGATGCTGGATTGGTGTATGGATAAGTTGCAACGAAATCGGCAGCCTTCCAAGGTTTCCAGCTACCCAGCCTGAAAAGCTGGATAGACAACCTCGCGTTCATTACGATTTGATAGAGAATTGTAATTTGCTCCTCAGTTGATTAATCTAATCGTTTATTTGACACACATTTGAATAACTCCAAAGGCAGTAAATACTCGAAGTAATGACCTATACATTGTTTCCTTATCAGAGGTCTGTACTTTACACCCCGCTTGTCAACATAAACCTCTTGTGTGCATAGATATTTTTGGGTTACTGGAATGCTCTATATAGCAGCCTAGCCTCTCAGTCCTTGGAGAAGTTCATAATCAGTGACATCCACGTGGTAAGTGTGGTGATGGAAGTCAAAGTCGGACAGGTACGTTCACCGTCGGGTCAGACCATCGATCGTGCATCATAGCTCTGGTCAACTTCGAGCATCCGAGTAATTCCATTTGGGCCTTGTCCTTCCTGCCAGTTGTTCGGGTTGGCTGGGCTCTGGATAGTGGCTTGAGTCTGAGTGAGAAGGCTTGTGTCTCTGAGCTCGTAGTAGCTTGTGCCTAGTGGGAAGCCGCCTTCTGCAATAGTTTGGTCAATTCCTTGAGCTCTCCCTTTCTTGCCCCCGCCGCCAACGGTTTCGATTTTCTTCTTGTAACTCGGTTCGCCGGACTTGGTGTTCGTGTCTCTGTCCTCGTAGTTGGTAAAGTGAGTCCTTAGTTTTTTATAAAATGTCGAATTTGCCACGTGAAGCCTGAGAAAAGTGGCGAAAGCAGGCATGCAGCCAACAATCAATGTGACAAAATCCTCAACTATGCTATTTCATGAACACTGTTAATAAACTTCTTTCATTGTTTTAATGTGACCTTAGAGCAGAAGGATCGGAGATTGTACCGACAACTCACATCGGCAAAAAGACTTGTGCATCGGCCCAAGTATCATCACCCGAAGCCACAATCAGGCGAAAACGATACACACAGGCGATAACGCTGGCGACAATACCCCTGGGAGATTCAACATAGTTAACCAGCCGACTTCGAGCTATTTAAACACCAATTGAGGGCAATGGTAATATAAGAGCTTACATAAGAGCAGTCCCAAACAGGATAAAGAGTTTGAGACGCAGTTTTCGCGGCATGTTGAGAGTTTTCAGAATAGGAAATGGCAGGATAAATATATATATATCCAGCAGCACTGCACATGGTCCTTGATATGTTCCAAGCCATTTCGCATCTGCTGGACGTTGGTTGACGACAAGATCCGACCAGGTTTCTCCAGCATGAGGAGCTCCTAAGAAACCGGTAACGAACAAGTTCGGAACATAGACTATCGCGTTGACAGCAATCCCAGCATAGATCGCCCAACGCATCGACTGTTTCACGGAGAAGATCTGGAGAAGGATCAAGAATACTGATGTCTTGGATAGTCCAACAGCGAATGGAGCGATTATAGAGTTGGCGAAGTCGATCTAGACTCATTTCGATCAAACTTGTAAGCGGTTTTTCTGTTGCAATCTTTACCGGATGGTTATAGAGTTGATGGGGCTTGCCTTCATGTACTCTCCTGTGAACCAGCACTTGAAGATAGCAAGTATTTGTTAGAATTGAGTATGGTATTCTTAGACCGTGATGAACTTACAATTGGTATATCCCATTCGTGCCGAAACCAACGGCGGGTCAAAATGACAACCACAGCATGTGCTACATCAAAAATGAAAGCCGCAATAGCCACGTCTGTTTCAACTTCCGTCAGATTTGGCTTATGCTTCTCACATAAATTCTAAGTGACGTACAGTCGGCAACCGCTAGTTTGCGGAAGTTGACATACAACCGTCCAGCCATGAGGACAGAGGCCCAAAATATCATAATACTGCAAACCGCGATGGCTGTGTTTGCTAAGGAAGGTGGGTTGACAAGATTTGAAGTGTATCCATCTGGAGGTTGCACTGGTGCGATGAGACAAAGGGGGTTGGTTGCGTCATTGTCCATGATTCTGGTTGATTGGCAGAATCAGTCCTCTGAAAATTGAAGAGTCCTTTAGAAGGGTGCAATGAAATAATAGCACTGAAATTCGAGGATATAGTAATGTCTGCCTGATAAGGGGGCGGGGGACAAAAAGAAATGATGCAAGCAGGGAGAGTAGAGAAAACTACCACAGAAATGGTGGAAGGTTATGAGCAAAGATGTAAAGAAAGAAGAACAGAAAGAAACGTTCAAGTTCGATGCATGTTAGTAAGGAGCAACTGCAAGTAAGCTGCCTGCTTACCAGGAATATCCTGCGAGGATGTAATCAAATGGTGGAAAAATCATGTTGATGGGTTTCACCACATGCATGAGCTGACCACATTCACCTCGGCTGATAGTGGCTTGGGGGGTTGGGGGCTCAAATACAACTCTTGTTGATACTGAAAAGTTGAGTGAAACCTTTATTCGGCCCTTTTGCCTTGGGGATGGAAGCACAAATGCAATGGCTTATGTAGCCATTGGTTTTCCTTGGGGGCTAACATATGATAGGCAATATTCTTCTGGCTGTTTGAATTTGGGTGGAGGCTGAAAGGACAAATGCAACTTCTGAGACATTTTCTTCTTATAAGCAGAAAGGAAAGTATATCTTCTTATACAGGAATAAAAAGAATACCCATTTCCTTTTCTGAAAATCTCGAAGCATATTATTTCTTCACCAAAAAATACTAGAGCACACCCCACGAATATTACCTCCACACTATCGTGAATGCCATGCCTATCACAGCTTTCAGTCTTGCTGACTACGTGTCGCGCGTTCCTCTGGCAATGATTGTTGCCATATGTGGGCTTCTACTTTATTTATGGCGGTCTGCAAGATACCTCGGCAAACGGCTGAATGGAATCATCTACCTGTTCAAAGGTATAGCGATCATTGATGAAGCCTATTCCAAAGTGCGTTGGAGGCTCTCACAAATGGATACTTGTCGTTAAAGATTTACTGAAACAATGTCATTAGGCCAACGGCCAGCCATTCAAAGTCTCGACACCATCCAATGATATCTTAATGATCACATCGAATGATCTCTACACGGATGTCAAGTTCTCTACTCATCGCAATCTGTCCCTAAATGCAGCTGCAAAAGAGGCAAATTCCCCTTTGAACCTAGCGTTCTGGAGTACCTTCATCATAATAATGGTTTTTTTTCTTGACAGCTCTTGCAACCCCAGTACACAATGCCTCTTTTCAAATGGCAGGATGCGCGCAAGACGAGTGATGGCGGTGCATTTACCCGCGCGATCCGCACTAGCCTCACCGCGCACCTTCAGTACTTACAGCCGAATCTGGAAAGTATTGTCAAGAGCGAAATGATGAAAGCTCTTCATCAGACAGACAGGCATGGTACGATGCTTGCAGCTATGGATTTTTCCTTGATGCAGTGTTACTAAATTCAGCTGATGGTGTTAGGCTGGGCGCATCCCAAAATCTTTCCCCTAATGAAACATATCGTTTCTAAATTGAACTGCTATGCCTTTTTTGGCCCAGAGCTTTGTACGTTACTGTCTATGAAGTATCCTTTGGCCGTCGTTCTAGCTAACTGGAAATATTTGCCATCAGGGCAGGATGACGAGTTCGTCGCTACGGCATTGGAATACCCACAGACCACCGTTTTCGCAGCAGAGCTTGTGAGGAATCTTCCGACCTTCTTGTGTCCGTATGTATCTGTCCAACAGCCTGAAGATCTATGATTCTCCCATTACCAGAGTTTTATACAAAGACCAATCTGACTTTGTCTCGGGCAGTCTCGCCGCTGGTTTGGCAACAAATTGGGGCCAGGCTGAGAAAACACTTGTCCACTACCTGTCCCCTATCGTTGAGGAGCGACTACGCATAAAGGAGAAGATTCGCGAATCAGGCGCTTCAGACCAGCTTGACAAGCCGGTAAGATAGACTGGCACCCTTAATAAGGCGATTATACTTACGAGCTAAATCGAACGAAACAGAAAGACGTGATGCAATGGATGATTGATGTGAGTCCTCAGAGGAATTGGACGACGACTTTGATGGTGGGACAGATTCTGGCGGTGTGGGTCCCTTCGGTTCATCAAATATCTATGGTAAGGATTTCAATGATCACGAGTCTACGCCCATTTTCATCGACATCGGCCTAACTTATGTCTTATAATTCAGGTGACTACTTTTGCGATAGAGGATCTCTGCATGTACGAGGAGTACGTTCAGCCACTCCGAGAGGAAATACGCCAGGTCCTGGGGGACGCGAATTCCGCGTCTATTCGAGACGTAGAGCAGCTGCCCCTTCTTGACAGCTTCCTTCGCGAGTCAATTCGCATGACCAACACAGACCCGATAGTCATGCGTCGAAAGGCAGTCGAGCCACACATTCTGTGTGATGGCTCTCGCGTGGCAAAGGGCGACTGGATATGCGTGCCCCAACAAGCTATCATGAAGGATGGCAGCATGTATCGCAACCCTCATGAGTTTGATGGCTTCCGTTTTGCGAAGGCCAATGAAGTCCTACGTCATGGTCATTTATCCCCTGATACTCCTGACAAGGTAGAGACGAAACTGAACGATGCCAACTTTGAATGGTCTGTATGGGGATTTGACCCGGCTGCTTGGTAGGTATTACCCCTGACCGCTCCCCCACCCACAATGTTCACTCAAGAGAGTGACCGGCTAATATACTGATTGAAAATTTCTCCTCTTTTACAGCCCTGGACGTTGGTATGCTACCTTGGTTATAAAGCTCATCATTATACACGTTCTGGAAAATTGGGATTGCAAATTAGCCGACAAAAATGCGTCTCGATCCAAAACATGGCGCACAAATTGCTTTCCCCGTTCTGATACCATTGTGTCAATGAGGAAGCTTGAGTAGTTGCAGTTCAATGAAGCGGAGAAGGGGCCAGAACATGAACCGGTTGGAAGCTGGGAGTTTCCGTTGGAGCAAAGTGTTGAAGCTTCTTCCTTCACAGAATAAATCTGCAATACACCAGAGATATCTGCAATACAATGCGCTCAAAGAACAAAGCATTCAATGCAATTGCAAGCCCTGATAGAAGAATGGTGAGTAAAACACTCTACTTGGAAAGGGAGCGAAGAATGCAAGCAAGCCCACCAGTTTGGCTGAGGCGATCTACAGAAAGCTGTGGGGCAGTTGGCTGCCAGGCTCTTGAGTCACCAGGCTTTGTACAAATGCTATCTTTCGACCCCAAATGCAAGTTTTTACCTCCGCGCGTAACACAATGCTACACGACTCACTAACCCTCGCATACTAATGCATCATTTTGCCTTCATGTCACATCGTTCATGTTGTGTAAGGAATGAGTGTTGGTTCTTGGTCGACTCTGAAAAGCACCACCTCACATACGTGGTATCATCGAGTATGAGGGGGCCAAAATGAGCAATCGAGCCACTCATCACCCCTCGCAGCCTCGTCCATAATCTTCTAGCCATTCCGGAAAGTTGCATGCTGGATAAAAGAACTGTTCACAGGTAAACGTGCTCAGATGCCTGTTGCAATCACCTGCCCTGCACAGTTCTTATGCAACCGACATCCCCCAGCCGGCCTCGCCCCCATTGCAACACTCTTGGATAATATTAAGCGAGTGAGGCGAAGCGAGCCCCAAATCAATAGTGTCTTCTTTCGGAGCTATCTGGAAGTCTGCGTTTCCCGCGATCCCCCCTCGCCACTGATCCTTTTCGGTTTCCGGGCAAAGACTAGTAGATCATTGCATAATACGGACTACTACCTCCGTTCGCCCTTGCAAGGCTCTGTCTGTCGTATAGACAACGGCTGACTAGCTCAAGATTCAAGTTCATTGCAATGAAGACCCAAACTCACCCCATATCTTACACACCCTCATCCTACCGACCGCCTCACTTGCCTAGACGAAGTTAATGCTACGTGAATTTATGTACAACCACTTTTCGTGCAGATGGGTGGGAGTTCCAATGCAATTGCGAGCTTTGTACATTCTCCTTAAGCTACTTTGACGGACCGATGCCAGGGTCAGGGGTCGACCACCTATGATAGTACTCCACAGATCTTGCCGCGTATCGTCAATAAAACTGTTCCTTGCCATTACTCCAAGTTCCAATCCCGTGTGATGAAGTCCGCACACCTCTCGCCAACCATGATCGCGGGCCACATGGTGTGGGAGCTTAACATACGCGGGAAGACGCTGGTGTCCGCAATACGCAAGTTGTCAAGCCCATGGACTCGAAGCCGCTGGTCAACGACGCCCAATCTTGGATCATTGGACATGCGACAGGAGCAACTAGGATGAAGGCTGACAGTAGCGACGCTCCGAATGTACCTATCGATCTCGTTGTCTGTAACACTCTCCCAGGTCTTGGCGGCTCCCGAGGACGGCGGCGTCTGTGGAGTTGCGGGAATCTGTAATCCCTGTGGACTGGAGGAGGCCGAGGCTATGGTAGTTGCGGAGTGCTGGCCACCCTCAGCGGTCTGCTCCCACTCGGCAAGTTTGTCCAGATTGTTGCCAGGCGCGAAGGCAAACGGGGCCGGATAGGGATACCCGGAGTTCTGAAACTCCTGGGCTAGGCGCATGGTAAAACGAACTGCCTTTCGCGCTACAGGCCAGTCTCGTTCATCACGGAGTACTGGATGGGTAACCCGAGGATGTGACAGTGAGTCAGAGTCTGCTAATTCAACTCGGCCTGTCGAATGTGGCTGGACGACGCAAGCATAGAGGCTGAAGAGTGTGCGGCCTGGGAGAGGTCGCTTAAAGCCATTGACGGCAAAAAGCATCACCTCTATGTCTGGTACGTTTCGTGGCTGTGAGATGTCCATATTGTCTGCTCCTTGACTGCTGTCATCATGTCCAGGGATGCGCTCCTGGATGGCCATGGTCTTATCGTCGATGGCGCCGCTGCGGACGAAAATAGTGCTGTAGTTCGACCCGCTGCTGACAAGCCCTGTACTGAAGATTAGCCAGAGCAGCAAATTCCATAAAACGAATATCGTAGACTCGAGAATGTGCAGTGTTTCCCGCTTTGGCAGCTCAAGCATGATGGGAAATGCGTAGTGGTCAGACAAAGTTCTGCCAACAGGCAGGTCCTGCGCTGGAGTAATTCCTTTCGCTTGCAGTTCATCCCGAGGTCCAATTCCACTGAGCATGAGGATCTGAGGAGTTCGGAGCCCTCCGCAGCAAACGATTACCTCCCTCCGTGCCTTCACATAGAAGTCTTTGCTGGGTTTACCGGGGGTTGCAGCATGAATGAATACACCGCGAACAGAGCCAGCGTCACTATCCACATCCAAACGTGATGCCATCGCCCCAGTGCAGATAGTGAGATGGGTCTGCCTCTCACAAGCAATCCTTTTGTTCAGAAAAGCTTGATAGGAGGTGTTTCTATGCCCGCGCTCGTCCACTGCTTGATCCAATCTGTACAAGCCCATCGCTGGAGCTTTGGGGTCATTCACGTCCTCGACGATGGGAAGACCGACCTTTCTGGCCGCCTTGTCGATGCTTTCCCCCAAAGCAACTCTGTCAGCATGCAATGAGAATCCTAGGAGCCAATATAGCTAAGTTCAAAAGCCAAGAGTATGATGAGAGAAACTCACTAAGGTCCCCATGCGAAAGGAGTTGGAAACTGCTGAATCATGATGGGGCCTTCGAGGATGTGTCATGTAATTGATCAGTTCAGTAGTTCTGGAAAGAGAAAGAAGTGTTGATGCACATCTTACCGTTATGACCTCTCGCAGAAGATGCTGGATGGGCAACGGCATTTTCGCTCTTCTGGAAGAACGGCTCAACGTGCTCCCATGACCAGTCATCAAGGCCCATTTCCTGCGCCCATGCGTTGTAGTCGCCTGGTGCCCCGCGAGTCATAACCATCCCGTTGATTCGTGACGCGCCCCCAAGGCCTTCGGCTGTCCAAAGCTTCATCTTGAGCCCGTTGGCCTGTGGAGCGGGCTCAGAGAAGTGGTCACTGACGACTTGGAACTTGTCGCCGAACAAGAAATTCTGGCTGACAAGTGGAATGCGTGAGAGGAAAATATCCTTGACACGGCCTTTCTCGAGAACCAGCACCGAGACTTCAGGGTTTTCCGACAATCGCGAAGCAACAGCGCAACCAGCAGTACCGCCTAGATATCAAAAGCCACCAATAGTCAGCCTGATCCATGCATATTGTCTAGTGGCCTTTCAACGGTCTTTTGTCTTTCGCATAGCATACCTCCCACAATAATGTAGTCATAAGTTTTGCCGTCCACATCCGACGGCGGAACCTCAGGATATGAGCGCGAGAAAGGCCACATGATTGGATGCTTAGAAAAGGCCTTGGCTTTTTATTGCTGTCCGTTGTCTCTGAGGTGGGATTTTGCGAAAGGCTGTGGAGTGAGGGAGGTGGGGGGCGCGGGGGGAGGACGAGGGAGAAAGGTTTGGGAGCTTTCTGAAAGAATGATAATTGGGGGGAGACTGAGTTTATAATCTGACAGAGAGACATGGAACAAAAGTTTGGGGCATTTGAAAGCCTCCATACGGCTAGCATATGTGACAGCGCAGCTAATGTGTGTAGCAATGCAGCTGGTGAGTGAGACAAGTGGCGCTGGCGGGGGGCCAAATGCACCTTTGTCTGAGTTGCGTAACCGCACTTTGAGGGAGGGAAAACAATCCCCTGGTTCGGTTGGATACTGGAATTACGAGCCGAGCCGTCTTTCAGGTTTCGAGCAAGTCGTCCTAAGTGTATCAACCCATTTCAGCTTCATTCTTAGAGTAGCAGAGCAGCTCACGAAACAGCTCTCTTATCGCCAGTTTCCATACTTTTAAAGCTGGTCGCCGTCTCAGTGTTCAAACTGTTCGTAGTTTCAGGTGAAATTGCTATATGCCGATCGTTCTGTGAGGTAATCTGTGAACGAATTTTGGCGGGCTCTCTGTGTGCTCTTAATTTTGTTAACTATCCAGTTGGCTTGTCGAGGTTTAGTGATGCAAACGGCAAGCGAAAAGGAATGCCTTAGGCAACCAGACGGGACCATTATGCAACTTTCAATCATGATATACTCAGGCGCAACCACGTCCACGAAAGAGCACATCACAGCTAAGTCTCAGTATCGGGAAGCTTGTCCCAGAAGATGATCTCCAATGTACCTTTCGACCTAGTTGGCTTTTGTTAGGGTCTGTATGCGCATAATGTGAGCAATTTCTAATTTTCCAGCACATTTAATTAGTATTTCGTATATCTTAGAAAGCATGTAAATATTAGCAATTCCTACTCTCCGGAGAAACATGGCGCAGGAATTATAGAACCAAAGCATCTTCAGTGAATTCTGTACTTCTCAACGCTTCTTATAGATGTGGTCACGCTTAGCTATATATCTATTTTAGATTTATATGTCAATCAATATGTGTATAATTTATTCCGACTACGGTATTTAAAAACGAGGGGAAAAGATGGCCACAAGAATGCAAGAATAAGCTGATGAGCATACCCTAAACCTGTCCAGGGGGTTTAACTTGAGAAAAGAGGGGAAGATGTCTCACTGTTGCTATTTATGTGAAGAAGTCGAAAGGGGTGGTAACCTTATAAATATACGAAATATACGAAGACCTAGAACCCATTTCACTCCTTATGCCGAGAACTGACATGCTGGCCACTACAATGGTATAAGCGTTGCTTTTGCTTCTTATGCAATATGTATTGCAAAACTGTGCATTAGCCCGTTCATGCCATAGTTATCTTTTCATTGACAAGACACCGCCTGGAGTTTAGTCTTCAATTTTTCACTCTGCCTTGTGTATAATATACTCACAATACTAGGCGTTAGTGTTTGTAGAACCCTCAGTAATCTCCTAGAAACTTATTGCTGCAATACCTATCTCTCCAGATGTGCTCGAGTTTGATACGAGCTGGGTGGAGGGAGACGTTCCTCACTTCTCCAGGGCTGTAGTATTGCTGGAGGCAAGGTCGGAGTAGAGGTCTGCTGGGGAGAAAATCCACTCCTCGGAACGTCGCAATAATGTGCTTAGCTGCATCCTAGACGCGTTTTGAGAAGCGCCAGAAAAGAGGCGAAATTCACAAAACTAGCTTCAGTACTTATGCTGACTTATACATCAATTTCCCAGGTCAATTTTCCTGTTCACGCTCCTGTCTTCTGGATTTGAAAGCATTGACTCTGGGCCGGTGTTACAATGAAGTTCTTTATTCTGCCACTGTATCTTCAGGATAGTCACAACTGTTATGATATTTAGAAGCATAACAAATGGACAATTACAGCTTCTGAAGAAAGTGCATATACTATATTTGTAGCTATCATGATAGTTTCAAAGTCTCTGTAAACCCATGAGGTCCGCCCACGAACATAAAAC
The DNA here is from genome assembly GCF_011745365.1 of Cryphonectria parasitica EP155. Classification (NCBI taxonomy): domain Eukaryota; kingdom Fungi; phylum Ascomycota; class Sordariomycetes; order Diaporthales; family Cryphonectriaceae; genus Cryphonectria; species Cryphonectria parasitica. The sequence goes on from NW_024468915.1 coordinate 3,304,363, forward strand.
TCGGTTCCTAGCACACAAAGTCTGTGAGTGGTGGTACCTTTCGTCTGACTGAATCCGGCCTCTTTCCGTGCATCGCACATTGCCATAATTTTCCCGAAGCTGAGACTGCCAGCCTGGCTGATTAACTGTAGATCCCTTACCTTTCCCCTCTTGGGAGAGGTTTACGAAACCTTGCTGTAGAGACGAGGGATCTCCTATAAGATCTAGATGCCCGTCCACATATGGTTGTCATCTGCAAAGAACATGATCGTGTTTCATAACCACAGCCTTTGCTTGAGCTAGAAATTTGCTCACTTTGGGATTGTACTCTTTTCTCCTCGAGCAGCCCCTAATCAATGATTCCAGCGACGTAGAGCGGAAATTGGTTAGCTGAGACCATCTCCATAGGAATCCAAGAAGGACGCCTATGAAGTCCACGTAAATGTGTTGCATAAGTAATATTAGGGATAGAATAATGTTCCATCACAACTTTGGCCAAAAGAATGCTCTCAGCCATGTTAAGCTCAAGGTTCCTTTACAAAACTGGTTGCTACGAGATGATAGGAATTTGGTTCAAGGTGATTGGAAGGGCTTGCTTTCTCCATTCCGGTCAAAAGACTGATTTTAAAGAGAGAAAAAACCTCCTGGCTTGCATCTGGGCATCCTTTTTCATCCATAACGTACCAGGGGCTTCAACCAAGGTCCTGCAAACCCGAGGAGATATCCTTTTCAGTGCGTCAGAAGTAAGTTCGCGTGAAAATATTTCATTATCGACTGGACTGTTGTTGTGGCTGAAAACTAAGCGCTTCTCGAAAAGTTCGTTGACAGGGTTGTGCAAGGAGTCTGGAGGCAGAGTCCTGTGCTGCCGGTGGTGAATATCGGACCGTACTGTACGATCATGCAGATCATTACCCTTACGCCGAATAGGCGAAGTTCCTGGCGCAGGGTGCGACTGTAGCTGACTACAGCACCTTTGCTTGCGCAATAGGCACTGCCGATGACGTAAGGAGTCAGAGCCGACAGAGAGGTAATGTTGATGATCAGGCCTTTGGACTCAATGAGGAGGTTGGAGAAGGCAGCCACTGCATCCATCACCCCGAATACGTTGACCTCGAAAGTTGCGGGTAAGTCTGGTATGGAAAAGTCTAATGCGGGATGCGTGTGTGTGCATCTTTAGAGAAGGGAACCATCAGCATGTCATGCCATAAAAAGCCGACCAACTCGATTTTCTTTTGAAAACGAAAGGAAAAAGAATATGTCCCTACAAATTGTTGACTAAAATGTCCAGACGACCTCCAGTGAGCTCAGAAAAAAATGTTGTGACAGTTTTCGATGCTGACAGGATCTATCACGTCCAGTTAGATAGCGCTCATACCCTGGGCGGCGAGATTCGTCAATACTGATGGATCACGAGCCGTGGCAATTACATGGAGGCCTGGGTCATGTTGGCCACAGAAGACGGCTCGTGAAAGTTCTGTTGTCAAGCAGTATTACCTCGTTTCTGAAATTCGTGACAGAGGCCATAGCCGATGCCACCAGGTGTGCAGCTATTATACCGAATGTCACTAAATGTCATCCAAAGGAGTATCGCTGTCTCCTGGCTAGAGAAAGGCGCCATCACTTTCTCAGACGTGTACATGCGCTATCACCCTGTCTCCCTGAGACCCTCTCTGGGTCCAGTCAGTCAGTGCAGCCTGGTGAGCACGTCGCCATCTTCGGTCGCACAGGTGCAGAGAAGTCACCCCTCATTGCCGCTTTGCTTTCGGGCTTTCGAAGTGTCCAGAGGCTGTATTCCCATCGACGGAGTTGACATCTGCGGACTACCACTGTCAGACCTGCGCTCCCATTTGTTCATACAGCCTCAGGACTCGATCCTTTTTAGCGGTAGCGTCCGCTACAACCTGGATCCTTTCCACGAGCACGACGATGAGAAAATGTGGCATGCTATGCGAGGGGCCTGGCTGGCTGATAGCGTACATCTCGGATGATGGCGTCGAAGAGGAAGGGGCCAACTTTTCCCATGGTCAGAGACAGCAGGGTTGTCGCGTGCGATGAGGCGACTTCGAGCTTGGACCTGGAGACGGATGACAAGATCCAGCAGACCATGGCCAAGTCGTCCCAGGGGAAGACGGTACTGACCGTTGCACATCGTATACGCACCATCATCAACTATGATAGGGTGTGCATGATGGATTAGGGCGGGTTATAGAGCTGGGGACGCCCAGGGAGCTGTGGACCTGAGAGGTGTGTTTAGGGGCATGTGCGAGACGAGTGGAATCTCCGAGATTGAGGGGTTTATGATGTTCTGAGCCACCATTTTGTATACGAGTGCAAAAAACGGAATCATCTTTGGGTCTTATTTCAGGTTTGGCTTTTGCTAGCGAATTTGTAACAATGAGTAAAGCCAAATTATCAGCACCATTGCAAAAGAAAAGTTGTTATATTTACAAAGAATCAAAACGTATTTACATATCCAATCTGAAAACCGAACATGTACGGTCAAATAATATGCTTGCATCGTTTCATATGTATAAAGAACATCAGATGCTCTCAAATACCGCAAGGCTAGAGTAGGCCACGCCCGACGAGCTGAACATGAGATTGGAGGCGCACGACGAGCCCAGACCTGCGTTGTTGATCCACGCAGGCTCCCAGTAGAAAAGTCCTGAGCCACCACTCGTGGCAGCCACAACAGCAGCAACGTCCTCGATAAATTCCGTCTGACCAGCTGCGGAGAATGGGATACTCGTGAGGTCACTGGGGAAGGCATACTCGGGATCGGGGCACGACACGGGCCAGTTGGTCTCGGCCACGACAATCTCCTTACCCCAGGCGCTGGCCATGTCAGCCAGGGAGCTCTTGAGCGACGATAGAGTTGCGGAGGACGAATAGAAAGGATAGTATGACACGCCCATCATGTCGAAGTCGGTCGTCAGGAGAGGGCCTTCGGCCAGGACGGTCTCGTAAAAATATTGCTGCTCTGACCAATCCCAGCCATTGTCCAGGTGGATCATGATCTTGGGCTGTGTGGCAAGATCGCTGTCCTTGATGCCCCATGCTGCCGAGTGCAGCAGGTCGGCGATGTTGTAGTAATCTGGCGTCTCGCCAGTGGGCCACAGCAGGCCCGCCGAGATCTCGTTGCCAATCGAGATGATGACGGGCTCAAGGTCTTCGGCGGCGAAGGCATTGGACACAGCCAGAGTGTAGTTGTACAGCTCCCAGGTCAGGTCATCAATATCGGTTGGCCATCCAGATGGGATGGTCTGATCGCCCGGATCAGCCCAGGTGTCAGAGAGGTGCAGGTCGAGGTAGACCGCAAGACCAGCATCACCGGCGCGCTTGGCCAGCTCGATGTTGTAGTCAAGATCATAAATACCGTCTGAAGGGTTGACCCAGACTCGTTGGCTAGAAAGAGAGGGATCAAGCGTTAGGAATGTGTATGTGTTTCAGCAACACAGACAACTCAACAGTTGTACATGTAACGAAATCATAAATGATAATAATACGAACCGGACTGTATTGACTCCGCTCGCCTTCAGAATCGTCTCCAGAGGCTCTGTCGTGCCACTGGTCGTCTTGTACGTGTACCCAGCGTCTTCCTCGACCACGACTGATGACCAGTCGACTCCCTTGTAAGTAAGCGAGGCATTCAGCCCTTGTGCCAGAGCGAAGCCGAGGCAGAGTCGAGAGAAGTGCATTTTAGTTATTTTTTCTGTGTTATTATCAATTATCAGAATTCCATCAAAGGTAGGGCAAAAGGGAAAGTATGTGCATTGACTCGCAAACAATGTCAAGATGCTGAAAGTTGGAACAACATCGACTGTCCTTTTATATAAGGTAATACAAAACCCCACTGCCACAATAGGCTGGGTACTGCACTGTAGTACGGCATCTCATTGATGGAATCTTGTATTTGGGACGGCCACCACCATAGCGGATACGGAAGTCTGAGGCCGCGTGGAGCCGGAGACCCCAAAAACACAGTGCTCGGAGATCTAGTCAGTTCTGAACTGGCTCCAGGCCAAGTGGTCCAGTAACTTTGGACGTCAGCTATAGAAGTATGTGGTGGGCACGGCGGCTAGCTTCCACGCACCAGAGTCGTAATAAGAGGTCACCTGCAGCACACAACCATCCCAGAATACGGTTCCGGGGCTACACTCCCCCTGCTTTGCTTATAACTAGTGGGTTATCAATACCCTCGGCATTCGTGCCGGAACTACCTTGACAAGACATTAACGCAACAATTATAGCCGACTTACGGGCCGCAACACGAGGTCGCATGATTTTTACTTTCTCTCCTTTCCGACGTACCAAACTGAACAGCATTTTTATCCGACTTGAGGCGGCCAAATCCGCATCTCTATTTGTTAATATTCATTTGACAGACATGGAAAACTGCGATCTACATTTCAAAAGAAACAAACACGGCAGTTGTTTGTACTGCCTGTGAACATTGCATGAAATCTGTTATTCGTCACTATGCACCCTTGACTTACTTCCAAGACCCTCATACTCATTAACTAATCAGTACAGGTTTATAAGCTGTAACACACCCAGTTCTATCCTTGTAATCAGGTAATTCAACCAAGCCATAACATGCTGTACTGGCCAGCACTGCAAGTTTTCATTGCCCGAGGTCTTCATGTCTGATGATTCTTTTAGTTTAACTGACAGTAATTGAATAACTCTGTTCTTGTCTCCAGGCGAAGTTCACCTCTGTTTGTCTCTACAAACGCTCCCCAGTCACCAGGTTCTTGAGACGGAGACGCGGCGGACGCTGAATACGCAACTTGAAATCTCATCTAATGTTTTGAAATCTACTTAATATTCATATCAGATCCCGTGCATGCACCTGAGAAATTCTACCAGTCATCATGATCGCGCTGCTAGAGAAAGACTTCAGTGACGACAAATGATCTTTGGGTCCTGAATTATCACGCCGACTTGAGCTAATTCCCCAGGGAGCCTAGCAGTAATTTCGTCCCCGGAAATCTGGTATATCTTAGCGTTGCTCTGCAGAAAGGTGTAAGGGTAATTCCTCCTGAATCAAGCACGTTGGGACCCCATGCGGTCTCAACGTGGTGTTGAACATGGGTAAGGGCCAATCCTTTTGATGACTCCTCGACAACAAGCTGCTCAACTGGATGATGGATGGGCGACCACAACGTTCATAATGTACTGATGGAAATAAGTTTTGAATTCATTCATTGCACCCAGCTGTCCTGTGTCTTGTAGGACACAGTTCTCATCATTTTCACCTCTCCTGGTGCCTCTACGCTTTCAATTTGGACGCAAAATCTCCACAAGTCACTGAAAACGTGTTGATAAAAAAAAAGGGGGGGGGGGAGGGGGAATCATCGTCCATCCTTCAGTGACATCGTCTGAGTGACTTCGATCCCGCCATAGCTATCATGACGAGCAAGTCGGCACAAAACTCAAAATGCCTGGCCCTTTCCCCCAATGGAAACATCGTCGCCTTCCTGCTATGTCGTTTTCTTTAAAGAAATGCTCGCCCAATCCATATTTGCGGCGTCCCACTCCATGATTGGTGGAGAAGTTTATGGAGAAAGGGGGTCCGGAGCAGTGGGGAGTCCGGGGTATTGGCCGGGGGGGGGGGTGGAGAAGGGCCGGCTGGGCTATGAGCTGCATACTACTGTGGTACAGAAGTAGAAATTGCTGCACGCAGTTCATTGTTCTCTCAAACCAGCATCACGGAAGACGTTATGTCTAATGCAGCTGTTCCGTTCTTGAACACGCGGCCTTGCACGAAAGAGTATGCTACCTCATGATGTCTCCTCTTTCTCCGAGGTTAGCGGGCGAAGAGTCCTGCTGAGCGTCGAGATTGAGATTGGCTAGACCAGGTTCCAGACTGTCAGGCTCTATTAAAGCTCCTAACAAAATATATGTATTGTAAATAAACACGTAATGTAGGATCCACGGGCCAGTGAGTTGCTGCTACCCTCACTTCAGAATTATGCCATCACAAATTTGAGAGCACCATCCCTGTAATCCTACCCAAGTGACCGGGCCCTACCCCCGCATTCGTGGACATCACGATACATTACAATGTCTAAGCCATCTTCATGCAACTTTCTATATCAAGACCGAGCGGTCTTATCGGTGAGTACTTTACAACCCGACTCTCGCTGGGCCACTGGTCCTGAGTCTGACCCGGGTTGAGAGAAAACTTTGGAAGCTCTTCAATGTCAGAATGGAGGTTGACGTTACTATGGAGACAAGGAGGGAAACTGGGTTTATGATAGTGCTCTTTAGCTACCCTAATACCATTGAAATACTTGAGAGTACAACGTTAATGTGTTGGGTTTTTAACGAATGGCTCTTCGACTGAAGCAGGTTTCCCTGCGGGTTTGGCTTTGTGGTACTTGCACGTGGGACCAGAGTCTGGTGAGTAGATGGCTTGACACAAGACATGTGACGTTGAAGAAAGGGGTATGTCAGAGATAAGGGACTGTTCCTATTTAGTTTCAGTAGGAAAGAAAAAAAAAATTAAAAGGAAGGAGGATAAAAGAAAGAATCAAGAGGGGAGGATAAGCCCGTCCGGATAGAAAACGATGCATCAAATGAGCTCAACGCTCTCAACTTCCGTTCCATTTCCTCCCTCATCCCTCCTTGTCTTAAGCTCTATTACTGTGCGAATGAGGCTACTACAGGTGCTTTACATGATCAATCAAAGAACCAGATCTTCCTAGAAAGCCTAACCAGACGCTCTCTGTTGTACTGCGAGGGATTTCTGTTTCAGGGCTGGCTTTACCATCCGGCATGTCGAAGAGGATGAATGATACACGGTTCAGTGCTTCATCAAATGGAAAGACAGCCTCAAGATGTTGGATAAATCAATGTAATCGACAGCTGTAGGAGCCCTTAGACGTAACTGTAAGCTGAAACAGCAATCGGGTCCTGCGCGGGTAAATGACGGGATCAGAATCGTCCTTTTATGTACATCAGTGTACACTATTCGACCTCTTGCAGGCCGTCTTTGGCATACTGTGTACTGGAAATAGTCTTAAGAGATGTACATATATTTCCTCATTGGCTCGTCTAACAAAACTCCTCCTCCCTCGCTCTTCCACTTCCTCTTCAGTTACCCAAAGCCCAAGGACATCTGCCTTTACAAGATACAGTTCGATGTCTCTTCACCAGGCATGATTGGTACTCTTACTCTTCATAATACCCCAAGACTCCATATCTCGCCGTGGTGGTGGTGGAAAATTGGGGCAGGCCTCCTAAGCACCATTAGCATGGTTCTCCTTCCAGTAACACTGTCGAAAGCCATCAATCTCGCACTCGCATCCTGGCCGCTCTCGATCCAGCCCATATCCCTGATTGCCGTCTTCACAACTGTCGAACAGTCGTCCATGATGGTTCCGATTGCTGGCTGCATTAGCCAGCCTAAGTGGCGCCACTTTATGCATCGGCCGAACCGCTCAGTCATCTCTAGCTGTTTGACGAGGCCAGCCGTGGGCCGTGAGGTTCGCTCATGGTCTTGCTGTCGACTCTACTCATCGTTATAATGACAGGTCGCTGACTGGCTTAAATATCAGGCATAAGCAATGCACTGACATTAAACCCCGATCTGCACAGTCAAACTCCAGTCTTCATTGATCGATGGGATTTCCGGCTCAACCCTCTCACCCATGTACTCATGCCCAGGCGATCACTGCTCATGAGAAACATTCACTACGCTGGGTATGTGTAGAACATATTAGAATGTAATAGACATGGTAAATGTAAACTGCACCATACTAGCTCCCGACTCCCTCAACTGCACCTATACATCCCCCCCCCCCCCCCAAGATCCTCCCCTTCAATCTTTAAACGCAGATCTACCTCTCATGCAATTTGTTCAATATGACCCTCATAGCCCCAACATAAACTCCATTTCGTAGCAAGGGTTACATTGGAAGTAAACAGGCGTGGTCGGACAAATTCAACAGCTGACGATTTGCCATATCAGAACTTTGGATACAGCTGGTAGCATTGCACGGGTTCTTCGACTTCCTCATGTCTTTCAATGCTTCTTCAGAAGAACCTGGATTAGTAGGTTCGAAATCATCCCAAAATTGAACTTGTAGAATCATGTCTGGATTTACCAAGGAAAGACAGTCGCTGCCAGAAGGGGCATGGGACGCCGCCAGCAGCACTACTAGCAGCACAGCCAAACCAATGCTGCTGCCGGAATCAAGCCGGACTATCAGAAATGGACCAGGCCTATATGTGCTGATACAGGTGATAAATACCGAGTCCGTCTAACGCCACTAGGTCGAACAGATGATGCCAACACTGAAGGCGGAGAAAACGTGCCAAACAACCTCATTGGAGGTATCATCCCTGCCTTTGTCAACCTTGTGACTTGACGACGGCCAATCGAGCCTCGACAGCTGTACCCCCGATGTCTTGATCCAGAGGCCGCAGACAGTACTCCCAAACGCGGGTACTGTGTCAACATAGCGGATGTTCAACGAATGCACATGCACATGCTTCAAGGGCGCGTCAATCGGCTTGCACTATCAGCAGGATTTAAAAGGGACTACGGTGCCAGCGACGACGCACTTGAGAGACTGGAGCCGGCGCTTCGGGAATACCGTACGTTGTCTCGCGTCACCCGTGGAAGATAAATAGAAGTAGTCTGTGGCTCACATAAATGCTTTCATGAAAAGCATAGGCCGTCCGCGATCACGAGGATATGTGCCGCTACAGTGGGCAAACGCGACGACTCCTTCAAAATATCTAGCGAGCGTTACCTAGACCGACTGTTGCTGAATCAAGCCATGAGCAATAAAATGAAATCTATGTGACATTTTGAACATCTGAAGTCCACGGCAACTGTTACGGGGCCCTGGGAGGCCGGTAAGGGCGAGGTGAGACCCATGGTCGGGACACGAGGGAAGGCGTTTAGACGGGCGCTATGGTCGCGGATTGCGGGCGCGCTCGTCGGAGCTGCTTTTCTCATTGGGGCCATGTAGCTTCTTGTTCCAGAATAGAGGATCTTCCTGCAGCTGGAGTTGTAATAGGATGCATACTTGCGTTTGGCTTGTTTATGGTCGTTTCGCTTGATTCGGCTACGCTAGCTTATGCCGCAGTGCTGATGGTTTTTGTTGGCGTCGTACTGCAAAACACTGGGTGGGGACTTGTGAGTGTTCAGAAAATTCCGCTGAAAACAAGTAAATTTACTCAGCTGTAATGATTCCGATTCACCAGTTGCGACGCAACCGGTATTCCAGAACGGTCATACTAAATAGAATCTTTATCATAATGGATGGATATAGCATACAAGTGCGCGGACAGTGTAAACATTGGTGCTCAGGGGTTGAGTGCATTTCTTGGATGTCAGCACTCTAAAGCGGCCTTTGCAAGCTGGTTCTGAATCCCCCAATGCGACCTACAGACCACTAGCGCAGTAATGAGAGGTGAGCTGGCTGGACTGCCTAGTCCAATTGGACTGGTAGATCTGTAACGTGGTGAGTATATAATGAGCTACTATAGTACGGGGGAATTCTTCGTATATCCATCGTCTCTCTAAGCCTTCTCCCTGCCGCAGGATAACCTCTTATCATCCAAGTCCTCGCCGGCCCAGTCCCACTAGTCTCAGACACGAGTATCAACGAGATAGATTCAGTGTCTGAAGATGCAAGTGTCTCCTGCTTGACAATTACTGTACAGCTAGTGTTGCTGGTAGTCTTCGCTAACAACGATCCATAGTGGGAGACGACGCCAAATCTGTGGAGGCAGGCTCTGAATCAGTTAGCAGAGGACGATCGGAAGGAATTCAGGTTCGATGGCTCCAACAGAGGATTTGACCCTGCTGAGATTGTGCAGGTGGTCGAGAGTGAGAAAGCGAAATGCGTCAAAAAGCAATGGGTTCTCTATACGAACAAAGCGGGCAAGGAAGTGCATGTTCGCGACATACTGGAGAAGACTGTTGGGTGGATCGAGAAGTTCAAGGAAGTGGGCGACATGGCGGTCGAGTTTGACCCCTGCCATACTTCTGTTCCTTGGATGGCAGTAAAGACGCTTCTGCAGGTAGGGGCTAAGTGTCTTCCTCTACTGTATCCTCGAAGCACGTCTGTTGCTGATGCGTTTTGTTTTGTGCAGGTTGCTGTGAATGACTGCCAGACGTTCGGCGCCATGATCGAAAGCCTCGAAGGTGTCTCCAGTATCATTGCCAGATATACGGAGCTAGAGGCCAAGGTCCTCATCCGTATATCCACCCTCACCAAGCAACTTTCCACAGCTCTTGTTGAGCTCTACAGTTCCGCTTTGAGGTTTCTCGCGCAAGCCTGTCGGTACTACGGACAGAGTACTACGAGTAAGCCACTGATCATGCCTACTGGGGGCATCGGTATCGCATGATATCTGACGAGACTGGCAGAACGAGCCTTCAAAAGCACCTTCATCACAGCAAAGAAGGCCGTCGAGGAGCCCGTACTTCGCATCGAGAAGCAGGAGAATGAGGTATACAAGCTGGTCTGCCTCGTGCAGAGTGAGACTACCGGTGTGGACCTTAAGAGCATCATCGAGAGCATTAGACAGAGCGTGGAAGACTTCCATGCCTCGAAAGAGGAGCAGTACAAGCGTTTCGCCGCCTGGATCAAGGGCATCGACACAAAAACAACATACGAAACGGCTCTCCAATATCATCACAGCGGGACCTGCGAGTGGCTCCTGTAGCTGGACGAGTTCCGTGCCTGGGAGTCGGCCAAGACGACCAAGCCAAAACTGCTCTGGGTCCACGGCCCAGCAGGGTTTGGTAAGACTTTTATGTCGGCCTGGGCAATTCGGCATCTGGAACAGAGGGAGGGAGCAAGGCCGCTGTCGTATTTCTTCTGCGTGGCCGACAACCAGCTCACCCGCGACCCATACGCAATTCTCCGGTCGTGGCTTATGCAGATGCTGGAGCAGGACGAAGCCGTCGTGTCAGTCATGGACGCCGTCTACAAGGAACGAAAGAAAGAGCAGATGCTGACGCATATCGGTCTGTGGCAATTGTTCGCGGCAGTTGGCGAGGCCATCGAGGGCTGCACCTTTGTCGTGGATGGGTTTGACGAATGCACCGAAATCGACATGGGAGCTCACTACCATCACAACGAGCCTCGAAACCTCTTTCTGTGCGACCTTCTTGAGAATCTGTCACAGACGAAGTCGCGCGTCTTGGTTCTCAGCAGAGACACTCCAGACATTAGGGAGTATTTAGGGAACGACAGCACCGTAACGACGCCTCAGGTTGCGAACTTTGAGCACCGAATCACGGTCGAGGACACCACCGCCGATGTGAGATCGTTCTCGGAGCACGTGGTCAACAATAAGCTCTCCAAGAAAACGCCTGAGCTGCGGCAGAAGCTTGCCACTCAGGCTGCAGAGAGAAGCGAGGGCATGTTCTTGTGGATCAAGCTCCTCGGGCAAAAGATCTCTCCGGCCCAGAACGCGAAACAGCTCTCCAAGACTGTGACGGAGATGCCCTCAGGTATCAGTGAAGCATACTCCCGCGAGCTGAACAAAATCATTCGGCTGCCAGCAGACGAGAAGGAGAAAGCTGTGATGGTTCTGCGATGGACTCTTTTCGCCGTCCGTCCTCTCCAGGTCAAGCAGTTAGTGGAAGCCCTTGTCGTGTCCGATGATGACTTGGACAAGTACCCTGAGAACGACCTTCCTGATTCCTGGAATGAAGGGTTCGTCGATGAGGACTATGTAAAGGATATGATCCTCAGCCGGTGCGGATCACTCCTGCAGCTGCAATCGAGCTCGGCCGAAACGCCCATCGCTGATCATACCGTCCACTTCGTCCACTTCTCAGTTAAGGAGTATCTGTCAAATCTCTCCAACGGTACAATCCATAATCAGAGGGACGTCGACCTTGGACTGATGGATCCTGCAGCCGAGGAGAGGCGCCTCGCTGGCATTTGTCTGCGCTACCTGGCATTGGACTCATTCGATAACATTCCGTCCGACACAGACGTATATCCTTTCCTGTCGTACGCGGCATGGGCGTGGTACTTCCACAGCTTCCACGACAAGCCGAAGCCACCTGTAGATATTATGTATCGAACGCAGAGAGCCTTCGATCCGGCAACCTCAAGCTGGAGAGTCTGGACGCCGCTGATAGAGGCTGAGCTTGCCGACTCAGACAAGGGCACCGACTTTATCGCTACAGACACGGACGCCAGGTCGGATAAAAAGTCAGACACGCATGCCGAAAGTGTGGAAGAGCCTGTCCTTCTCCAGGAGGTGCCGAACCCCATCTATTATGCTGCGCTCCTAGGCTTAACGGACATTGTGAAATGGCTCGAAAGTCAGGGCCTCGATTGTTCCTGCACAGGTGGACGCTTTGGCTTCCCTTTGCAGGCGGCAGTCGTACACAGACACGAGGAGGCTGTCAGGCATCTGCTTGACCGGGGCGTCGACGTCTCGCAGAAGGGTGGGACGTACGGCGCGTCCATCGTAGCGGCTGCCGCCGTATCCACTCCGAATATAGTTAAGATCCTCCTGGATCAGAGCGCTGACGCCACAGCAACTGGCGAAGCTGGGTGGACGGCATTGCACTATGCCGCTGATCGAGGGAGTGCCGAAATTGTAAAACTTCTCCTTGACTACGGCGCGGATATCGACGCTGTAACAGACATGCTCGTCACAGCAACCCACCTGGCCTGCTCTTCCAGGCATACGGATGTCCTTTGCTTCTTGGCCGACAGAGGTGCAAATCTGACACTGTCAGACACAGAGGGTAGATCCGCATTGCAGGAAGCCATTTGGAATGGAGACGCAAAGACTGTTGACCTTTTGCTCGACAAAGGGGTCATGCCCGAGAATGTGTTCCCTGACGGGTGTGGTGCGCTCCAGTCTGCCGTCTGGGAGCCCAAAATAGTCAAGAGGCTACTCATGAAGGGCCTCGATCCGAATCTGCTTGACAATCAAGGACAGACTCCACTGCAAGTGGCTGCCGCCAGCGGTGTCGAAGATTCTATCACGATGCTGATCGATGCCGGAGCAAATGTGAATGACGCACCTGCTACCACCAATGGTGCTGTATTCTCTGCTCTGCAGGCCGCGCTCAGCAATGGAAAAGTGCGCGTTGCTCAGATGCTCCACTCGAGAGGCGCTGATCTGGACTTAAAGACCATTGGCGGCCTCACTGCGCTGATGGTTGCTATTGATTGCGGTGACCGCCAGGCGGTGGACTGACTGCTAGAGGAGGGAGCATCAATGCGATGCATATGGGAGCACACCCAAGTGTCACTGTTTGATAATGCTGTCGACTTGGGTAATGACGAGATGGCGAGGTGGTTAGTACGTCGTGGTTGCTTTCGTATTCAGGACGGACAGGTGGACGCTGCTTGTCGGGTGTGGGACGAGGACAGCTTGGTCATGCTGGCGTACGATGGCGATGCGGTGAAAGCAGAAAACCTCCTTCGCGACTCAACGCCAGAGATGGTCCTCAGCGAGGCACTTCATGTCGCATCAGCCCGCGGACACGTCGAGATTATTGAGTTGCCCCTCAGCAATCATGCCAAGATCAACCTCAGCCTCAGAGACATCAACGGGCGAACCGCCCTGCACCACGCGACTCGACACATGCACCTCGATGTGGCGAATCTGCTCGCCCATCAGGGTGCAGGCGTCTCGCTGGAAGACGATGTCGGTTCCACGCCTATCGACCTCGCTGTGCGGCATGGCAAGAACGCCGGCGACTTCATCCAGGAGCACATGGACGACTTTACCCTCAACATTAGCCGGCGACCGTCCCTCCTGGGCGTCACGCCAAATCAAGGGGCAAGTCTCACCGTTATAGGTATCAGGAAGCGGCTCTCTGGCATGTGGGCTGGCCACTATTGCTATCTGGCATGGAATGATGGGCGAAAGGATCCCTTTTCCATCAATATCCCTGCAGAACAGCCACGCAACTCGCAACCGTGCACTTTCTCGAGCGATGGCGAGGACGTCATTGGCCCCTTCCAGATCCATGGCTTCGTCGACCCAGCTGGCATCGTTTGGTTTGCAAAACTGTACCGGGCCACGGGGTGGCTGTATCGTGGGCGGCTGGATGCCACGAAGGGGGTGTTGAAGGGGACATGGGGCAGCAATAGGAAGTTATGGTTCGGAACGTTGGTGCTTCGACTGGAGGAATGAGACCTGACTAAGCATGTGAGCAGCCTAGAAACTTTCATGATCTAGATATATATATATTGTTGTTTGGGGGGGGGGGGGTGGTTTTGTATGTTTGCGCGAGCTCGCTTGCGTCTAAGTGGATTGCTACTTGACATAAGTCTTCCCTTCCGTCTTGTGCAATTCTCTTATTAGCTTTGGCTAAGTGACTTTAGATTATAGAAAAAAGGGTATACGGAAAGTTCGTTACATGGAGCTGTTTTCTGCCGTAAACGTCTTACATTTGCTAGTTATGACCATGAAGCAAGCCAATCTGACTTTTCGCTCTCGTTTCCATTCCAAATGTTATTTATATGAGTTTAGGCCGAAGAATCATGTCACAACATATATGCTTCCAGTACAGAATCTTCTTCAATATAATCGGCCATGAAAAAGATAAGAAGAAAGAAATTAAACCGCAACAGCTCAGGGTTCCCAGCGGTTTTCCACCCTTGCTCTGTATGACAGCGTCTCCCCGCATCAATGCCATCGTCTTTTTGACCTCACACTCCCAGGCAGTCAAGTGACCGTCCTCGCCATCCTCTACATTGCCGACTATATTCTCACTCAAGCAGCAAGCCATTGTCGCCCAGGTGAAAGGCTCCGTAACCTACATGGATGCCAGAACTGGCCGTCCCGTCGACATTCGCACTCTTGGTGATGGATGGCCGGCCTTGTTTGACAGTTTGGCCCAGAACTCTGAACGAGCAAATGCCCTCAAGAAGGATTGGGAGAGCAAGAATCCCACCCGTTCGAAAATCTGAGAGCATGGCTTTTTCGAGACCCTTCAGGGATTTCCCACCTCCCCCCTTTTTCTTGTGTGTGTGTTCTCGATCATAATACTACTATAAGAAGCGCAATCAAACAAGTTTCTATCAGAGATGCACCTCCACATCCATGGTATTCCATGCTTATCTTTCTGTTTGTCTCGCCGACAATTGTGGAGCAACGAAGACGCCATCCGCAGTAGACACTCCCATAGACATGTCGGCCGAAATCATCTTGATGCCAAGCTCTCCTGGAAATCATTAACTTGTGTTGGACACCCAACGTCAATAAGCACCTTTCGGCCTTCATCTCAGCCATCACTTACGATAGGCCGCCTCGTCCATCGAGATGGATCAGTGTATACATCGACACCTTGGTGATTTCCCTCCAACTTCACTGAAGTTACGTGTCCTCCAAATCCATTGCCCGCCTCGTATACGTCGACCGTGCAATTGCGCTCACGCAGCTTCCACGATCACGCTGTCTCTGAGATGCTGACACCAATGACAACACGGGTGCGGAGGAGATGGCATAGGCTTCTTTGGCTCGTACGTCATCTCATAGAATAAAATCAAGCGCATAAAAACTCAAAAATCAGAAAGGATGAGTAAGAGTAGCAAATGTCTTGTGTGAGAGCAAAGTAATAGTCATATTTTATAATGTGATCGACTGGAGACCATGCAAGTCCTTAGCCAAGTAATCGTCCTTGTAATACTTGAATATCATACCACTTTCTCTCATGCTCCTGAGTCTTCTACCCAACAAATCATGCATGTATTTTGCGAGGGATTCATAATGTACGTACAATAGGGTTTTAACTAATAGCATTAAATTCCGAGCTTCCACCGAATATTTAGCAGGAATTTAGCCCCCATGCAACAAGGTACGTTGGTTGTGCAAGTGCAAGTTCAGAATCATCAAATGATTTGCCAGCATTGCAATCCTCGGTGAGCCTTTTGGCCTATGGTGTGATTGCATTCATATCTATTCAAGTATGCATATAAGATGCACTGCGAGGCCTCTAGCCCCGACTAAGAGTGGAGAAAAGAGCTATGGCAGCGTCTTCACCTCGTCGATGAAGGATTGCAATCCCGCTCACTGTCGCATTGTATACTCACACTTGTAAACTTTGATTGCTGAGACTGCTTCTTTTGGAGAAATGGGTTCGGTCAGCCTGGAGAGCTTCCGCCCTCTGTCTTCTATCTGTGAGTTACTTACATGTGGGGCCACCCTGACGAGCCTATAAGTCTAACTGATCGTCAAGCAAGAACACCGTCAGAAGTGGAAAAGAAAAGACAAAAGGAAAAAAAAGAAAACATAGCAATATGATACCGGGCTTTTTGGAGCGCCTTCAAATGTTCCACCATGGTGAGTGTGTCTCATTATCCCGCTCTTTCGCCAGCCTCTTGGCCGTTGTTATCGGCACCCGGAATGTCTATTCTCATCCTCTTCGCAATTAACCAGAGCTGTTCCTTGCCAAGCGTGTACCTACGCGTTGTCATTGATGAAGTCATGCGTCTACTTCCTCCACCCTGCGGCGTGCACTGCCGTAAGTGCGAGTGAGGAGGCGTGACTGTTGTCCTGGACAATTTTCTTGTCCCGATTGGCAGCGATGTTAGGACGGGCCTGTTTTGCATCTTTCGCAATGGCAGAATCTTTCGCGATCCTGTCAGCTTTTGGACATAGCGATACCGGAGACGTTGCCAGAAGCTGAGTACAATCTTGCTAAGGAGATGTTCCCCCATTTCTTATCGGCCCAAGAAATTGTGTGCGAGGGCCAGTGAGTCACTGGCCCTAGGCCGTGCACGGCCCAGCCAGCCAGCCAACAGCCAGACCTGTTGATAGCCTCAGTTAGTTGCCCTCGTGGCTTTTCTCTTCTTTTCTCTTCTCTTCAGCGCACTGCAATACGAGCTTTTTGCCCTCGCATAAATTGTGCTGGCAGTCACGTCGCTATCAGAATCAGCATCGCATTCACTGACGTTTTATTGAATTATGACTTCCGACTAGGTCTTCAACAGTCCAAGGCGTCTTCCTTCCTTTGGAAAAACGCGCTTGAAGAGCCCGGTGCAGAGTCGGACCTGATGTTCGAAAGCCACTATTTAATCGCCGGTTGGGAACATGGTCCTTTTATTCAATCTGAGGCGCGAGGTTAAGAGTTGAATCCAGTGTATCGTTTGATCAAATGTAACCTATTGAATATGCAAGTTGCGGATTTAGTCACGCGTATCAAATGCTGTAGTAACAAGAAAACAAATCAATCATCCCCCTCCCCGGAGCAATTGTGATTGAAAGCCAGCCAACCATTTGAAATTAAAAGCCAGATTGCTGTTCTCCGAGAAACTTCCGAGCCACGTCACAACTCGTGAGGCTTATGATACTGGCTATCTTGGCGATTTGTTCTCCCCGCTCTTGCGTGTTTGCTTGGTTGATGCGAATGGCGTCCATTTCGCACTGTGTCAGGTTGACGAAGATGTCTCAACGCACGGGCTAGATCTGCTCCAACTCAGAAAGTAGAAGAAGGCGGTATGAGTTCATCTGCATCTCGTACTATGACACGCTCCTCAGGGTCAAGTGATTTCCAAGTGTTGGTACGCTTCGTACCGTGGACGGTGGACTGCAAGATTTGGGGAGGGTCGTCTTTGGTGGAGAGAAGCTTCGATTGTCGGATCTGTGTGAGTCTACGAGGCCTCCCAAGGCTCTCCATTAGTTGTTCGAGTACAGAAAAAAAAAAAAAAGAATTGTCATCGATCGTGTTGTAACCCACCAGCCAGGGGGCAAGCTTTGTAGGCAAAGATGGCCTAAAAGGGCCTCCAGCTGGTTAGAAGAGCCGGCTGCAAGGGTGTAATGCAAAAAGGGGCTTTCTATGTTCGAGGACCTGATCAATTTCTTTTCCTTTTTACTATTCAATAGATACAGCAACAATATAGACAAATGTTTTCCCCAGATTTGGTTCCAGTTCTTTAGCTGTCACAAGTTGTGCAAGAGCCTCCCCCGATGTAGGCTCAGGACCAAGTTCGACTGTGTCGATGACAATCTGGAATCGGTTGATGAATGCTACAGGGCAACATCTTGACTGTGCGTATAAAATTCTCCTTGGGCCGTGAATACTTACATTGATCGATGAACCCTCATCAAATTGATGACGAGACTCCGCAACGATCAACCCGTGTCGTAAAAGTGGTCAAGTGCGGTCGCAAGGGCTCTACTCCATACGTTTTCAAATTGTGCCTGAGCAGAATGTTGAAGCATCTTGGAATCTCGAGTCAGCAGACAGGATTGAGACGGATGTCACTGAGAACTGTTATCTAGAAGCTACTGAGCTGTCATTTTGCAGTATGCCTTCGACTTTGAAACCTTCAAGGATCCTTGTGGGCCCATACGTCGTCAAGATAATTGTGATATTCAGGTGCCGTCTCATTTGATTACTCATGCATTACCCAGCACATATTGTACCAATCCGAGGCTGCCCTCGTAAGCAGCCACTCAGCCTACGTCATGTCATCAAATAGCATTACTTCGTGGTGAAGATCATGTTTGCGCTTCTATATCGCAGGTGTATATATCATTCCTTCTTGGGTGATGATGCAAGACTAGTTGGGTTCTTTGCGAGTCGCTGCAATTTGGGGCGTTTGGGCTTATGAAGAAGCATGCGATGTTCGAACCCTTACAGTAAACCTAAGCTGCATATCATCAATTTCGTCCCGGACGTGTTACCTTTTTCTCTTGCCTAACTCACTTCATTTTTGTCTTTCTGCATTGTCATTGTAAAATCTCATGTATAGTAAACCTGCCTTATACCTGATTGCATTTGAAGTGCACTCTACGCGTCGGTTGTAATAGCAAGTAAGCAGTTACAATACATCACGTCTATTGACCTATTGGCCCCGCAGCCGTAATCATAAACATTCCCACACCTGAGCTGAAGCCTCTACATGCAGGAATGCGCCATCGGGGCTGAATAGCGCCAATGCATGCTAGATACATTGCATTATAGAATGGGCTTGGTCATACTACATGAAATCGGATGTATATTATTCCGTACAAAAACATTAGGCTCCGATTTCCAACCTCCACAATTTTCCCTCTTTCAGCTTACGTTTCGTCCTCAGGTGGTCTGTCTTGTCCAGTTCATCACATTAAATGTTTATCGCAGGCAAAATGCAACGCTATGAAAGGGACGACGATCCCCTGAATCGGCCGATCCAGCGGCGGGAGACGACACCGGCGCGAATCATGGAGCAGCCAGTGCCGCTGACGCCGTCGTCGAGACAGCCCACCAGCTCATTCCGGCGGCGGGTGCCGGCCCAGCCCGGCATAGTGAATGGAGCCGGAGTCCAGGCCTTTTATACGCCGTATGCGCCATATTATCCCGGCAGCACGCCACAGGCAGTGCCCATGTACTACCAGCCGCAGCCGATGCACTTCATCAGCATGCAGCCACAGCTAGGCATGCCCGACCCGAGCCTTATGGGCTCGTCGACAGCACTGCTGCCGGGCGTGCCGCTGTCTTCTCTCTCTAACAGCGGCGCCAGGGCCTCGCGGTCGCGGTCGCGGTCTCGGCAGAGATCTCGGCGTCGCTCCCCTGTTGACTTGAGAGCATACTCCAGATCGAATAGGTCCCGTTCCCGGAGCAGGTCTGCGGGCGATAGACGGCAGAGGAGCAGGACACCGCCGCCACCGCCGTCGCCACCACGGTCGATCCCAGTGATAATAAACCGCCGCGGACGCTTCGACGACGACGACGATGAATTTGAAGATAATTCCTCCTCTACCGTCTACTCCTTTACACCATCGCGTATGTCACGCGCCGCGTCGACGCAGCCAAGCAGCACACATGCAGAGGACAAACCATTCGAGAAGGATGAAGACGATGCCAATGGTGGTGGTGACGGTATTAGAAGCAGTGGTGGCGGTCAAGGCTTGCGAAAGGAGCCAGATCGCGGGCTTCGCCTCTCGCACATCCTTGAATCGTGGTACGACGGTGATCACACGCTGGGCGGCTCACACGGCGCCAAGATCACAGCCGTACAAAGCAGCAGACTGAAATATCAGCCTCTGTTTCGGTGGTTGTAAGTGGCTGGTGCCCTAGAGAAAGCTCATTTCCTGCCCCTGTTGTTCATGAGACTGAGATACTGTCAGACATTGCACACGGAATCACATGGATTTTGAAGACTTTTCGGTAAGATTGTACACATTCACACATCTAATTATGTGTGATCATCAATCTCTGGTTCGAGTTGTTGCTGATAGCACTTTGAAGAAGGAGGTCACGCGCATCCCAGACCTGACCGCTGCCGAGGAGAAGGGCATACGTGATCTGCTCGCCCGCGTGCAGCGAAAGTTTGTCAAAACCGTCCAGACGGCCAACGGCAACAGCGTCCGCCACATGGAGCCCACGTGTATACAGCATGTGCTGCCGCCTGATGGTACTTCTAAGGCACCCAGCGTCGCTCGCCGCACTGTAACCTGGGTTTGTCTCCCCTACTTTACCCTGGAGAAGTACTCAGGGCTGGAGGGAGCTCCTCAGAATCCAGCCGCCTTTCCGATAGAGACATTGCTACAGGCCAAGTTTTCAAGAGCAGGTAGAAATCGAGATATGCGCCAAGCGGTCTGCCAGAGCAAGGACACACCGACTGGCCTCTGCTTCCACGTCGCACAGATGTGGTGTCTTGTGCTCGATAATTGTGAGTGGTCAACTTTTGGGTGACATTGCTGTCAGACGGAGAGCTCTCAGCGCTTATCAACTCACCCTCTTCCGTTAGCATTCCTATTCACGTATAGCCGCATGGCAGAGGAGACCCTTCGCGGTGACTCGGTTAGCCTAACCGTCAAATCCTCCCAAGATATCTCCAACGCGAGGCCTCAAGCGATCATTGCAGTGTCCTACCGGCAAACTGTGTTGTGGTCTATCCCTGTTGAGGAATGTCAGACATGGCTGGTGAGTTCAGTGGCGACCGGTGTCGGAAACCGCCGTATGTTGCGTTGACAATCAACCTCAGGATTTCCTTTCTCACTTCCGGGATTTCTGGCCTCGGAGACTACAATTCTTCCGGAGGAGACGGCCAGTGACGGCTGATGACTGGCCACGAATTTGGAATATGGCCAAACACGTCAGTGACAAGGTCACGCTTGAGATGAGAATCGGGTTCGAACTGCCTTTTGTCTTCAGCAGAGTTTCTGCGCTATTGGCTGACTGTGGACGCAGAAATCCCCCTGGACCGCCACCAGCTGGCGTTCTGATGCCCAGGGACATTGACGAAAGTGTTGAGAGAGAAGTGATCGCTGGGGCACATGTGCAGCCGCAGCCACCGCCGGGACGGAGCCATGCAACGTCGGAAAAGCTCGTCTCAGGCCAACATACTAAGCCTATGCCGGGAATCTCCAAATCAACGCCCTCATCTAGGTTGTCTATCTTCTCCTGTCTTATTGGCGTTACTCATCCCGACTTCGACACGATCGACGAGGAAGCTCTTGACGACCACCTGCGCGAGGTGGAAGACTATCTACTCTCTCGAACCAGCTTCAGTGACCGCCGCGCTTACACTGCCTGTCCTGATGCCACCCGGTCTGAGGTCTATGCCTTTCTTGAGAGCCAGGGTGTGGAACTCTCGAAGAGCGACGACAGCCAGCGCGTGTGGCAGCGGGACTACGAAGCAAAGCTAGATATCTTCAACGCAGCTGATGTGGTTTTCAAATTCTTCTTTCCGCTCGGAGTCGAGGCCCCAACAATTTCAAAGTTTTGGGGTGCGCTCCAAATAATCATCACTGTGAGTCTCGAGTAAAAACATCACCGTTTATCAATTTGGCATGTGTAACTTAACTTCACCCAGGACGGCGGACTCACTGCTTCGACCGACATGGAGGACGGCCCTCGACGAATCGGGCGACCTGTGATACCCAAGTACGCCATACAGAGCATGCGGTCAGAGCTGCGTGGCCTCTGTGTCGATTTGCAAGCCTTTGACGAGATCTTCGCTCACTCTGGAAAACGGGAGCAGGCTAGAATTGCAGTGCCCAAGGAGATCATCGAGGGCTGGATCCACCTCCTCATGAGCCTCATATACTTGCCCAAAGCCAACGAGAAGAGCGAGCGGCTTCTTGACGATGCCAAGGCCCTCATCCGCAGTGGCATGGCCGCAGTGGTTCGCTCGTTGTCAGCAAAGTCACTGCTGGACAACTCCGTTCTCTTGCCGCTGGAGCTTCTGTCTTTACTGAATCTGAAGCTGCTGCAGGATATGACCGTAGGGCGGCCGGATATCAGCGAGTGCTATTCAGCGTCTCTCGAAGAAATGGTTGGTAATTATCATTTGGCAGTTGGTTTTTAGTCGTCAAGTTGTAACAGCCCTTTGGAAGCTAATAGGTGAGCAACATAGGAGGCGGAGATCGCGTTCAAACCGTCAGACCGATCTCGAGAGTATCGCACCAGCCTCCTTGCAGAAGAGATATCGGTCGTGCAGCGAATTGTTGACACTCAAACGTCCATCTTCCAGTCGCTGCTGAGCTTCACGCGGGAGACAGGCCAGGACGAGCCAGCGCGGGGAGGCTACTCTGCACCGGTGCATCACGCCGATTCACGCTACCGGACTCGAGACAGGAACACTTCCGACACAGTGTACCATTACCGTGATAGCGGCCGGACGAGGATCCCCGCCTCAGAATATCGAGAGGCGCTACCTGACCGCTCACAATACGGGCCGTCATCGCGCGAGAGAACACGATCGCACTCATACGAAGGAGACGAGCCCACCATGTACTACTCCGTCCCGCCATACGTCGCGGCAAATGATCCGTCGACCGGTTTCAATCTTGCATCGACTGATCCGGGAGGCTACCGCGTCCTGCTGCTGAACGAATGCCTTCAGTTTCTGGCGGGACGCGATAGGGATTTCGCTGGTTTCCGAGGCTGGGCGTCGTTCCTCGAGAAAGTGGTGAGTTCCCTGTTTCCTACGCAATCCCTCCCCATGAAACCGCACCATTCCTTGCTAATGAACACTGCCCTTCTCGTCATCGTCACAGAATCGCAATAAGATCGACACCACCAAAGATCGGCACGACAATGCCATCTACGCCTTTACCATTGTCACCATCATCTTCCTGCCCCTCAGCGCCGTCGCGAGCATCTTCGGCATGAACACGAGCGACGTGCGCAACATGGACGGCGGACAATGGGTCTACTGGGCTGTTGCCGTACCTGTGACCGCCGTGGTTATCTTCCTGGGCCTGCTCTGGACCGGCGAGCTGGGCAACATTGTGCAATGGGTGCTGTCGTTTGGCCCACGCCAGCAGGGTTACCAGTCTCTGCCAGATGATATATACTATGACTATCCACCTCGACCGCCAACCCTTGCGCCCATGCCAGGCCGGCCGCGAAGGTACTCGGAAGAAATTGTTGTTGTGCGCGAAGAAGACTATCTGAGATAGCGCCATCCCTTCTGGATCCAAGGTCTACAGAGGGTAAGCCCCCAGGAGGAAGGATCAAGAATGGTAACATACTCTAGATTAACGCTGGAATAAGTAAGTGATAATTAACGCATGTCAGTAAAAATGTTGACAAGCTGTCTAATACGTTTTCGTAGTCATCTTTCTATGCATTACTTCCATGTCGACCAGGTTGATAAATCCACCATTTGCTGCCCACGTCCTTAGTCTCCATCATTGAATCCTTCGGCACTCCAAGGTGACAATAGTTGTCGTAACAACGCGCCAATACTGTAACAGCTTCATCTACACAAAGACGATTTCCAGCTTCCAGCATTCGGCCATTGAGATGCGGAAAAGTGTAAACACCCAGCAGTATAGCAACGAGCTGTGAGGTTCTGCAACCGCCTAGCAGTCTACTGGAATTATTGTCATGATTGGTGGGAATAATCACGGAGTCTTAAGGAGCATGGAACGATGACGCCTTAAGCAAGGTAATCTCACTCCTTGATACTTGCCTGAAGATCCACAGCAGTAGCAATTTCCTCGGCGAGCCAGTCTCGCGATTCATAATGTAATCCTAGGAGGTATAGAGCGAGCCCACGAGCGCTGGCAAGCGATATCCTTCTCAGCGTTATTTCATTATGTGAGTATTTGTCACTATTTCATAGACTG
Organism: Cryphonectria parasitica EP155; assembly: GCF_011745365.1. NCBI lineage: Eukaryota > Fungi > Ascomycota > Sordariomycetes > Diaporthales > Cryphonectriaceae > Cryphonectria > Cryphonectria parasitica. Next base: position 3,328,360 of record NW_024468915.1, read on the forward strand.
ACCATCCGTCTCTTATTGTCTTTGATGAACCCCATTTTCCAAATGATGTCACGGTGTGAATAATCTAAGGGCATGTACAAGGGAACGCATTACACCGCTGGATTAGCCTTTTGGAATGTCGCTGAGAAATAGGCACAGTGAGAATGGTATTGCTTGAGAACGTGTTGGGGAATTTAGATTCAAAATGATCTCACAGACTCTGGTTCCCTTACCTGTGCTTGCCCGCAGAAATGACGCTCAGGACCTGCATTTGGACCCAGAAGCCCTCGGGCGACTGCAGCAACCCCGGTCGATGCAACCATGCAAAGCGACACTATTGCTTTTTTGACCCTGGGAGTCCTTAACTCGGTCCGCCCAATTCTTCGAAAGCTTGCCGTGCCTGCGTAAGCTTGCGGTAGGATAAAACTGATAAAACGGCGGCGGGCGGATAATTCCGCGAGGCAAGCAGGCAGCAATCGCATAAGCGGCATCGAAGTTTATGTTTTCCCTGAACCATCGAACGCGACCTGCCGCAATTTGGATGCGTTGCCATGCTGTATAAGGAAGGTGGCTATGCATGGAACGTCGATCCCTGCTATTGTACCGCAAACCAGGTGCTCATACGACAAAGAATGTAACCGTAAGCCGGAAAGAGGGTATTGATAAGCACAACATGGGAATTACGTCTTCGACAGGCGTGAAGATGCATGACGATGGCACAGACCGACGGCTCGATTGCCCCTCTGGATCTGAAAATGAGGGAATTATTTGAGGGGCACGTCCGCCTCGGACGCAGCTCTAGATTGCGAAGCGGCTCACCAGCCTACTCATTCGTCTTCGTACAAACGAGCCTCGTTCAGTGGCAAGATGGTTGGGAAGTTTTCCAGCATGATCACCTCTTTCGCCTTTGCGGCTTTGCTCCTGGCAGGCGCATCGTCGTCCTCGCGCCTCGGCCAGCGACTCGGCCAACGACAACTAGATCGGCGGTCGCAGATGATCGCTGAGAAGTATAAGGCCGTTTCTAAGAGATCCAGCAACAGCAGCAGTTCTGGCTTCCGCTTCCTCAACAACAATACCTCGCAATATCAGGTGACATCACTGCCAGAGGTGCCTTATGATGTCGGCGAGCTGTATGCGGGTAATATTCCCATCGGTACTGGGGACGCCGACCGAACCTTGTTCTTTGTGTTCCAGCCCACCATCAGCGAACCTGTCGACGAGATCACCATCTGGCTGAACGGCGGGCCGGGCTGTTCCTCAATGGAGGGCTTCCTTCAGGAGAATGGCCTTTTCATCTGGCAGCCTGGAACCTATGCACCGGTTGAGAATCCCTATAGCTGGGTCAATCTTACCAAGTAAGTCATTGTTGTTGTTGTTCACACCAGAACATATCATCTATTTCCTGGACATCTCATGGATGAGTGAGTCTGAAAGGGTGGTGTACTGGAAGCGCAGAAACTACGATATAAGGGTCTCATGGCCGCTCCTGGATTTGGGTTCAAGATTGCTAACAACTGTTGGTTTCCAAATTATAGCATGCTCTGGGTGGATCAACCTGTCGGCACAGGCTACAGCACCGGAACACCCACAGCGACATCACAAGAGGATATCGCTGCCGACTTCGTAGCCTGGTTCCTCAATTGGCAAAAGGCGTTCGGGATTACGAACTTCAAGATCTACGTCACTGGCGAGAGTTACGCTGGTCGTTATGTGCCATATGCAAGTAGACTTCCAGTTCCTTTTTTTTCTCTTCTTGTTTTTTTGCTTCTTCTTCTTCTTCTTTCTTTTTTTCTTTTGGTTTTATTTTGAATGTATGGTGTAGAATCTTGCTCTGTTGGGAAGCCGTCGAAAGTAAGGATTCTGCGTCGCATCAAGAAGCTAACATATACGTACCAGATTTCAGCTGCTATGCTGGACCAGAACGACACGACGCACTTTGACCTCTCAGGTGCGCTCATCTACGACCCTTGTATTGGCGACTGTGGATGGGTTCAAGAAGAAGTTCCAACAGTTCCTTATGTGTTGCAGAACAGGTTAGTATTGATATATATTCTAAGCATTGTATTTCTGCCCTTGGATTTCGGTTGCCAGCACCGATTCAAGTCATCGTTCTTGTTTTGGCAGCCCTGAGCCCTGCTTCACATTAGAAACGGGGTCAACAAGCACAACTAACCTTTGTTATAACGTAGTAACTTGTTTGGTCTTAATGAGAGCTTTACCGAGACCTTGGTAGCCTCGCATGAGTCTTGTGGGTATGCGGCCTACATTGACGAATATCTCACATTCCCGACAGGAGGCATCCAGCCGCCTTCGCCATATTGGGGTGAGGGCAATTGTGATGTCTTCGACTTGGTGAATAATGCAGCGCTCGAAGTCAACCCGTGCTTCGACATCTACGAAATCAATCAAGCCTGCCCCATTTTGTGGGATGTGTTGGGCTTCCCGACCGAGCTGGAGTATGCGCCCGCCGGGTACGATTTGTATTTCAACCGGACCGATGTCAAGGAGGCTCTCCACGCGCCACTCGATATCAATTGGGCCGAGTGCGCCAACGAGGATGTCTTCGTGGACGGAGAAGACAGCTCGGCCCAGCCCAACATCTATGTCTTGCCCAAAGTCATCGAGGCGACGAATCGCGTGCTTGTCGCCAACGGCGATTACGACTTTATCCTCATGACAAATGGAACCCTTCTGAGCATCCAGAATATGACTTGGAACGGAGCCCTGGGTTTCCAGACCGAGCCAAGTACCCCAATTAATATTGAGATCCCGGACTTGGCATGGGCTGAGGTGTTTGATGAAAACTACGCTGAGGGTGTTGATGGGCCGCAGGGTACTAGTAAGTAATTGTGCAGTTGAAACGAATGATCTCTAAACTGGATGTCTGACTGACTTGGGTTATTGCAGTGGGCATTCAGCACTATGAGCGTGGACTCTTGTGGGCCGAAACATACCAGAGCGGACACATGGAGCCTGAGTTCCAGCCGCGTGTAGCTTATAGGCACCTGGAGTGGGTCTTGAATCGCACTCAGACTCTTTGAAGGATGTCCGGCAATATACAACGAGAAGTTAATGGTATATATATATAACCTTCGATGTAGCTTAAATTTTAAACCTAAATTTGGATTTTGATAACATTGTCCCCCGGAGATGATCAGCTGTTTGTGGGATTGAAGGAGCAAGCATGGCTCTCATTCCGTCTGGATCAAACCACTTTCACTCGAGGCTGTGCAGGTATTACTTTAATCCCAAGATGTCACCTGCGAAGTACAAACATGGAATATGTGCTGCGAAACCAAGCCCCAGAAAGTATGAGATGTTATAATGAAGAAGTAGTTATCGCTTATGGAGGGGAAGCTGGAATTGTTCCGATTTTCGTCTGTCTTCATAGCTTATATGCATTACGGGAGCTCAACGGAAATATCTCATTACATTAATCATGATTTGGCCCCTCTAATTCGTCAAAGGAATACGAAACCTTGGCAGTAACTTCAAGTTCTTACGCACATCTTGCTTCTCAGCAATTCTGTATGCTTTCTCTGGGGAAATTCTATGCTGGAGACAAAAGGTCTTAGGGGCCGACAAGTCCAGATTCTCACGACATAACCGCGCAGACCCAAGTTTGGAAAAGGATCACTGCCATTATCGATGAGTGTTATGTCATGTGAGCTCATAACTGACCAGAACATGTTAACAGCCCCATTGACTGAGTGGGTTTTCAGGTCTCTTCTAGCAGGGCTTCACTTCGAGTTCCTTCCAATGTTGCGGATGCTGAATGGAAAGGAAGTCCGACCTTCTCTGAAGACCATAGTAGATACCAAAGATTCTGGATGTGACATACGCGCAGACTCTATTTCGGATCTCCAGAGAAGGAAGCCAACACAGCAGAACACCCCTGAGAATACCGAAAAGCAGTGGAATGAGCATGAAAAAGCTTACTAGGCAACGCAGAAGTTTGCGAAGAGAAACGCCGTCCGGCGACTCGGAGGCATGAAAGGAGATCGAGCGCAACCAGCACAGAGAGTTATAATTGAACAAGCAGCCATATCGGCCAAGACAACACGAGCTACACTGGCACTGGAGACGGCTAAAGATGATGTTTGATTGTAAATGTTTCTTATCGCGTCCTGCTCAAGATCGAGATGCTAATCAAAGAACTTCGGCTGCTCATAGGCCAAGAGTTGTGCGTGATTGAATACAGAGTCCATCAATTTGAGTCTGCTTATCGTGGTAGTATTCTCGCCCCCATTGTATGCAAGGTCTCAGCCCTCGGCTGCCCCAGCATATCGATAGCACCTGCACGGGTGCTTAATTCATATACTATTGCTACTTGTGACAACTTGCAGCAGCTGCACACGAGTGTAACATGCAACCCCGGAATACAAAAATAGTAACCACTCACCCGCTATTCTTTTTTTAGAAAAAAAGGCTGAATTGATCTTCGCAGAAAGGCTCACATTTCAGCCTATTTGCAAGGTCACTTAGTAAGTGTGCTAATATAGTGACACCTACCAGGCCAGTACATAGTGTGCATTCCTGTGGTTTCAATGTAAAGTATCCTGAGATAGATCAATACCTCATCAACGCGCTGCAACCACACGGAACTTTAGGCCAGAACAGCTACCTTATAGTATTCTGGCCCCCATTGACAAACCTGTTTCTTGCAGATTCAAGTCACGGCTTCCTCGGGACAGAATTGCTGCGTACTTTGATAGCAGCAGCCCAGTATGGCTCTCCTCTGTTTTAAAATGATAAATGAGAAAGCTTTCCCGAGAGAAGCGACTCCAGACTTTGAAGGTTATTATATCACAGTATAATCGAGCCAATCTTCAAAATCCTCCCTCTACACCTTATCAAAAGCCCCTTTAAGTCATTTTCATTGTTCTTGGTGCTCATCTTATACAAGCTGTCATAAGAGTCTTGACAACTCAATGGTTGAGACCAATATGGGACCAGCAAGCAACAATTCACATCCCTTTCCATCCCCTGACGGAACTCCGTATGAGCAAGCTCTCTCAGTGCCATGGCAATCTCATGTTTCATTGGATGAAGTACACGGGAATCATGACCCTGAAGAAAGTGGGACAAATCAAAACGAATTGTGTCCAGGGAAGATTGCAGGTGAACTTAACGGACACGATGCACCTGGATCTGTCTGCCTATCTCACTCTCCTCGCTTTTCCACCCACGATACTACAACGGCGATGCAAGTCCGTCCAGGCACTGATTCCGCAACGTCTCCAGTTCTGGTTTCGGAGAAATTTGTCTCGAGTACCGGAGAATCTTTGGAGAAAAAGCGCTCCCTGATCGCCCCCACACTGGAGACCATCTCAACAAGCCAGACTAAGCCTGGGGCAGACGAACAAACGTACACTACTGGTCGTTGTGAATCGAAGTCTTTCAAGGAGTCCGTTGGTCTAGGCTCGCTCATCAGCCTCGTCGGAGGCTCGCTCGGCATCCTAGGTGTACTCGGTTTCATCATCTTCCTCTGGTTTGGGTACGGGCAGGCTCCTGAAGCAACAAAGGCCACATGGATCTGGCGCCAGCTCGCTATCCGCGGCTGGATGTCTCGCGCAATCACCCTCGCTGCACTTGTTCTCCAGCTCATCATCGATACCCAGGTCGCTGTCTGCACGTCCATGATCGCAGCACTGCTGCTGGAGCGGTGCTCTGTCCGCGCTTAGATGTGGCGCGTATATCCGTCATGCGCGGCACGGATCCCAGTGCACTGAAGCTGGCACAACTTGTCTTATCTTCCAAGAGGTGGACCGTCCTTTCTCATGTCGAGACCTGGCTGGTGATTCTTCTAGGCTTGGCAGGCCTAGCTGTCCAATTTACCTCCACCATTCTACTATCTGATCTGAGGCCGTACGTTATGACTGGAGACCTCAATTCATCAACAATTGGTAGTCTGTTCTCTTATCCGGGAACAAATTTCTCCCTCTTTCAGGGAAGCCTCATCGCCAACGCGCCCACTTATCCAGTGTTTGGCGAGGTCGCCACTGGGTACGAGGCCAGTCCAGACGCTTATGGATTTAGCGATACTGGCTTAAAACAGAGAGGACTTCTTCCACTGGTCGGGTCTCAGAACCGAACATCCGTACGCCAGTATTCGGGAAATGCCATGGTCTTGAACTCGAGGGCAGCCTGTATGCGGCCCGCATTGGTCAGTAGCCAGTACAGCACGACCGCGTACGAAGGGTCGTTTGGGGGACTGGACGGCATGTTGAATTACAGCCAAGCAATTGCACGAGGCGCATCCCGGAGCCAACATATCTTGTCTCTCCTCCGAGGACTGCGAGCAAATACCGTTCCACTGCATTCTGTCGGCGACAACGAAGTAAGTGAAACATGTGTCCATTTGATTTATTTTACCCCCTCCAAGCGGCCAAGTGGCATTACTTGAATGCTCCATTCGATCCCGATTTGTCACGCGGAAAGCTGACATGTGAGATTCCACAACCAAGAAATGACACGTGGGCTACCACGGCGTGTGTAGCTGGTGGTATCGGACCTGCAGGTTTCAGAGGCCCATACGCGCCGAGCTGGAATTCTACTGACGAACCTTGGACATTAAACTCATCAGTCTGGCTAGTTAGTTCAACTAACCTGCAGACTGATCAATGGAGCTCTCTGGAATCGGAAGGTGCCTTACCTCCAGGCCAGCCTCTGGAAAACACCGAATGGCTCTCCTACGAGATACTTCCCCGGTATTTTATCAATATCTCCATGTGTTTTACGTCCTTCAACATTGAGCACCGTCAAGTCCAGATGGTTGCCCAAGGAAGCACGCGAGAGCCGTCAGCTCACTGGTCTCTGATGTATGATGCCGGCAACACGGACGACATTCAACTTTACATCGGTGCGGACGGCGAACGCCAAGAAATATCTGACCGTCAAATCCTTGAGCTTCAGTTGCCAGACTACAGCAATAGCAACAGCACAGCGATAGGTCTGCCGCCCCCTCTGAATGACCTCCTTGAGCTGCCCACCGACGAAATACCGCCCGGCGACCTAACTGCTGGCTCCATACAGCTGGAGATGGAATACGAGTTCAGCGGTGGCAACACGCCCAACACGACTTTCGTGGTTTGCAACTGGTGTACGAAAGACGGCCAACCGGCACACCCTGAGTACGCACTGCTGTTCACTGGCATCCTCGCCTCGTCGCCGGGAGGCGGGCGGCCTGCAGACGCGCTGGACGCATTTTTGAGCATCGGAGGCTTCAGTGCGTACAACCAATTCCTGCTTGACTCGATGGACATATCCGAGAATGTGACAATGGTTACGACCTTCGCAGCCATGACGCCCGGGCCCTGTTCATCGGTCGGCATGTGCGGTGGTTTCGTCTCAGTTATAACTCTCCTGGTAGTATACTTGGCGCTCGTTGGAATTATTGTGGCTATTTTCATTGGGAATACGCGATTATCGAGGTGTGGAAATGTTTGGAACACCATCTCGCAGCTTGTGGCCTTCGAGGAGCTGGGTCAGATACTGGACCTGGGAAATGATGCTGGGGACAAGTCTATCGCCAGGGCCGTGCAGAATGCTAAACCAAGCCGAGATATACTCGTTAAGCTGGGTAGGAATAGCCAGAGCGGTAAGATAGGTATTGTGAGGTGTGAAGGTTAAGGAGAAAAGGAGACGTTTCGATAAAAACGAAAGGACATACATAATTAGTTCAGCACATAGAATACTGTTGAAATTTCAAAGGATGTAACAAGGCGGAGCCTGTTAGTCAGCGGATTCGCCGTTTCTATACGGATTCATCAGGAAAGTTTAAGCGCATACTAATGAGTTGACTAAAAAGGCTGTGCAACATATGCAGGATGTAGCAGTACTATAAGTATAAGTGGAGTTACAGAGCTCGTACTTATTGTATTCTGTGCCTTGGATTTCGGTAACCCTCGTCATCTAGTCTCATTCAGCCTGGCCGATATAATTTACATCCTATATGTATCTTTACTTCAGCCCCGTTTTGCAGCTTTCTTCGTCAGTGATACTCAATAGAGTGTTCAAGACGTCTCGGAGGCTACTAGATGCATCCACTATATTTCCCATTGATAGTTTATAACGACCTCGCCGCATATGATAATAGCGGTGGCTGGTGCACCTTTCGTAGGAGATACTGTTCTAGGCCACGGAACAGCAGCATGCGAAAGAATACGGCAGACAGATATAGTAAGATATGAGGAAGATATGATTTAAAGCTGTCTGTCTTTTGGCTTCTTTTCTAGGCCTCATTGAAGAACAGAATACTGACCCAAATAAAGCTTTCCGCTAATGGACCAGGCTTGAATGATTAAACGGAGAATTGAATATTGAGAACTTTTCTTCTGCATTATATTCCTCCCTAGTCACTGCAATCGACCTGCCATAATGATAGCAAAAGCTCCTGTCAGATAGTACAAGCTGAGACTCATTTCTTAGACATTCATCACAACCCCTCCTCACCTCCCACATAGCCTCGATTACCACCGACGCCCTTTTTCCAATTCGGTATTAGTATAGTGGTACAGCATATTCTCAGCTCCTCAGCACTAGTCTTTGACGTATAAATACCAGCGCGCGCTTTTTTACGAATACGAAGAAACTGCTAGATTTTCTCCTTCATTTTGTTTCCTTTCTTGCTTCACTCGTAGTTGCATGAATTGAAATGGTTCGACTTGGTGATCCATGAGTACCCGATCGTCAGTGAATCTCAACATCAGACCCAATCATCATATGCTAATAAATTCCTCAATTTAGCTTTCACCGTTGCTCAGTTACCTTGATTATGGTAATGGTCTCCAGCCGGAGAAGTCAAGGTGTCAGATTATGGAAATCCAGTTCAAGTGCCCTACTTTACCACTCGGTCTCTCTAAAACCAGCGGAGAATTAGGTACAAAGCTTGCAGGTCCTCAGCGATTACAGCAACTCGTCAAAACTACAAGGGTGAGACTGGACGATGATGGGAGGCAATGGGGCGAAACTGAGTCCGAAATAAGCCTTTTGCCATGAAGCGCTCCTGAAGCCAGGTGACTGGAGAGTGTAACATGGAAGAATCTCAAAACTTCTATCAACCTTAGTAAACTAAGCTCGGATCTATCAAAATTGTGCTCAAGATGCTATTAAGTAAATATAAGTATACCATGCTAGCTACCACGATACCGTGTAAGTTTCTATTTTTCTTTCGATCCGCAATCAAATTTATTTTGATTTTTTGTTACTGGACCACATGGTATTATTTTATGATAGGTTGATGCATTCCTCCTCCTGCTCTTCCCCGCTAATGCGTATGTGTCATCTTCGGGTTAAGGGTTTATCTGATTCTGAGTTCTGAGTAATCACGCCCACTTTAAGCTAGCAGAACATTGAACATCACCTGATTGACGGGCATTTGCTCCGACGATTGCTCCGAAGATAATCTGCGTCGAGTCCGTAGCCAAATTTGCAACACAAGGCACAGATATCCCGGCAGGACATCATTCTTCCTGCCGATCAGATGCATTCGAGAGCAAAAGGGGGACATCTCGACGAAGATGGACCAGCCGCCAGCACCCGACCTTGGGCAATCACCACCATCACGTAATATCACAAAAACACCACGGCCCGTCCATACCACTGCAGTAGATGGCTCCTGGCAGCAGCTGCGGGACCGACGGCGAGAGAAGCTTCAATTGTCATGTTCTTTCTGTCGAAGCCGCAAGTATGTCAGTCCCTATCATCGCCTGCTCCATCTATCCACGCTCTTCTTCTTATTGTTCACGACTATACACAGGGTAAAATGTGACCGTCAATTGCCATGCAACACCTGCAAGACCAGGGGAATTAGCCTTTCATGCACCTACCCGTCAATGTTGGGCAGTGACTCGAGTACGCCACGCAAGATCAACAAAATTAATAACAACGATAATATCAGCGTGTGCGAGCGCATCCATCGGCTCGAGACACTTGTGCGCTCTCTGATGCAGCAGCAGGGACTGCTACGGAATTGTCCCGATGTTGTCACAGCAACGCCCAAGATAGGCCCGACGACAACCTTGGAAAATCCTCGGCCTCAACAAGTCCTTGAAGATACATGCAGTGCTAGAGTATCCCCGGCATCAACAGCACCAGCAGCTGTGGCCGAGGACGACAGTTTCAGTGTCTCGATGAGAAACGTGTCGCTCTCGCCCAGCCGCACACCCTCCGAGTCTGGGAGTATGCTTCGGTACACGCATGGTGCAACTTACGTGGGAAATGTGCACTGGGCAGCGGTGCTTGAGAGCATCTCGGAGCTGAGAGAACACTACGAGGAGAGAGAAGGGGCCAGTATGACGATGCCTACCGGTACGAGCAGCAACTACATGTCGCATACCTCAAGTGCCGGCCCTCGGCTATTATATGCGCCTGTGCAAGCTACCAAAGCTGAGATTTTGACCTCAATACCATCTCGGCAAGTGGTGGACCGTATGGTAACGCGCTACTTCAATACGCAATATAATGTATCGCTACCTGTGCTTCATAGGGGTCGTTTTCTCCGAGAGGTTAGATACATGTTTTCCTCTCTCCTCTCCCTAGAAAATGCACCTTACTGTCAGCCCCAGAATTCCACCCATTCTCATCCCCTTTACCTTCCTCTTCCTACTTTTCTGCCTCAGATGTCTGACGCATATACACATTTGGCCATAACCAACAGTACGAAAAGTTCTGGCAAGCCCCAGCTTCGGCATCCATGCTATGGATCGGCCTTCTATTTAGCATCATGGCACTTGGCACCCATTTACAGGTATGTGTAAAGGACTGAAAACCCCCTTCTAATCTTTTCAAGATGGAATAAGTAAAATAAGGGTAAGAATTTTTAAGCTCATACATATTTATAGTTGTGTACAGATGACCAGCCAAGCTCTGACATAACAGCTCGTGCCTATGTCTTTCGTGAGAGGACTATCCACTGTCTTCGTCTTGGCCAGTTTACCCGAGGAAAAGAGGATGTTCTTGAAACGATGCTCAATTATCTCTTTCTCGAGATCTTACTGTGTAAGGACGCCGACAATGGGCTCTGGCTCGTGTTAGGCATGATCGTACAACTCGCCCTGAGTCTAGGATACCACAGGGACGCCAAAAACTTCTCCAGGTCCAAAATTTCGCCATTCGCCGGTGAAATGCGACGCCGTGTCTGGGCTGTTATCGTGCAGACAGATCTGCGGCTGTCAAGCCAGATAGGCTTGCCACGCCTTCTCAAGCTACACCAATGCGATACAGCCGACCCTCACAACTTGCTCGATACGGACTTTGACGAGACTACTGTCGAGCTTCCACCCTCTAGGCCCGAAAGTGAAGTAACGCCGGTGCTCTATGTGTTAGCAAAGAACAGAATCGACCGCCTAAGCGACCTGATTAGCAGTTACGTGAATATGGCTGACAACGGGGAGCATGCGTATGCCGAGACGATCGAGCTGGACCGAAAGCTGCAACAAGGAATAACCTCACTGCCTGCCATTTTCCAGTGGCAACCTGTGACTGTCAGTCAGTCCATGATGCTGTCGCCACAGATTATTGCGCACCGCGTGTTGTTTCATCTCTCCAAGCAGCGTCTCACGATCTGGCTCCACCGGAGATACCTCGAACCTCCCTATGTCGACGCTCAGTATAGATACTCACGGAATGCCTGTGTTCAGGCTGCTATGGAGATTCTCCAGCTCCAGAAACTGATAGACGAAGAAACGTATCCAGACGGGCTGTTGTACTCGGTGCGATTCCTGGTCGTCACATCACTCGCGCAGTTTGTCTTCCTCTTGGGCATGAGTATTCTCAGCTATTATCTACAGCTGCTCAAAATCCAGCCTGATGCTGCGTCCTTACAGAATGAGCCGGATGAGAACAGGAAAAAAGATGAGAACGAGAAAGAAATGGTCATCGACCAGGACCAGGACGCACGAGTCGCCAGAATCTACAGCCTGCTGCGCGACTCACACTCAATATGGCTGCGGTCGGGTAGCGTATCACGGGAAGCCCGGAAAGCGGCTAAGCATTTGAGCCTTGTACTGGGTCTGCGGGAACAAGAAGAAGATTTGAGCAGCGTGACAACGACGACGACCGGCGAGAACATTGTTGCGGCTGCTGCGGAAGCTACCGCCGCCGCCGCCGCTACTACCTCCACCACGATGTCTCCTACCTCATTTCCCCTCAACTTCATGGCATCTCAAGATACCCCCTTCTCGTCGCCGTGCGACCAGGTCTCGTGGGATGCTTATCAAGGTACGGAAAAGACCTGATCGTATATTCCTTGATGATTGAATCACACAACTCTGTCCACACTGGATACTGGCTCTTTTCCTTACATACTTGAACATTATAGAATGCCTCGCCAACTAATTGTTTTCTGCACAGCACCAATCAGTGGAGAATTCGAAAACCCACCTTCTTTTGCTCCGTCTTTCTCGGTGGACGTCTCAATGGCGGACCTGCTCATGCAGAACAGCACTGACTGGATGAGTGGATAATGTTAGTGTTAGTAGCTGTGCCATTTATTCCATTATTCTCCACCCACGTATTAATGATTAGCTTATTTCTACCCTGATTCCTTTCTTTGTCTAGACCTCATATGAAACCTCGGACACGTCAAGAGAACTAGGCTCAACAGCAATTGTTGCTTTCACATTCGTTTAATTAATTTTATACTGCCTCTGTGTCTCATAGACACGTGCACAGTCATAATTACTTCTTGGTTCCCTGTCGTCTGCAACGGGCTTTGAGTTGTGCTGCTGCGAGAGTATGAGAATATCGCTGATTGGATAGTCGTGAATACTTGCGTTCGCACTGCCTGTACCATTCTTTCGATTGCTTTTTACATGTCTGGTACCAGAGCGGTGGGTTTCGGGACGGCTGCCGTGTCATTTTGCATGACGACAGAAGCATTGTACGTCGGGATGCTGTCGTCATCGAAAGGCTCCCTTGATGTCGACTATCGAGGTGCTGCAGCGGCAGTCGTTCTCGTAACCTGCTGTGTCCATGACTGCTGCATCTCAAATTGACCCCCAGCATTCTTGTTCGGGGATTGCGTCGCTCGACGGTCCGGGCGGTCAGCACAGGCGGTGATGCGACACGGCTTTAGCCCGGCGTGTCACTGCCACATTCTGTTGTGTGGTGACGTCGTGCAGCCACGAGGCCAGGGCGTCCCGTGTAGCCTGATGAGAGTCCCGTGAGAAGTGGACATGAATTTGTGCAGCCTCCGTGGTCGAGTGACATATTCAATAGACAACCAAATCTTTTCCACACAGTAATAATTGAAGCGGCAGTCTTCAATAGGAATCTAATATCTAGTAATTGCAAGAGGAGAAGGAGGGGGGGCCGGGGCGGGGATGAAATTTGCAACGGACCCAATTCGGAGCGTTCGACGGAGCAACAACGGAGACAAGTCCGGGTTGGTAAGAAAAGAAGAGTTGCCGGATGCAAGGACGGAGCAAGAGACGGGGCAAAAGATTGAGCCCACATTTCATCAGATATGGACTCAAGATTATAGACACTGATCAATGATGCTCTCTGCGTGTTTTCGTTCATTCGGACCTATCTCGGACTCGCCACCTTATTCAAACTCCCGCTAATCTTCTGATGTTGACCTTACACCTGGTAACAGCATGCTCTAGTCTTTAAATGACTGGTTTGGGATGCACGCATTGCTCTTTTTTGTTTTGTTTTCTTATATATGTTCTCCCTTTCTTTTGCTGTGCAACAACTCACTATTCCACTTGTTCTGAGAAGCATACAGCAACGCATTCAAGCAAACTGAACCTGTACAACAACTGTACGACAACAAAGTTATGCGATGCACCATCTCTATATTTCTCTCTAACAACCAGACAAGGCCATAAGGACAGCCTAATATGCCAATAACAACAAAAACCACAACTCCTTCAACAAGCATGAACGAAGCCAGCAGGAAGCCCGTCGATGCTCCTGACAAAGACGCAGAGAAGGACGCTGCTGCTGCAATTGCTGCTGCTCCTTCAGCCGACTCCGATCTAGTCGACTGGGATGGGCCCAACGACCCTGAAAACCCACGAAACTGGTCCCAAAGCCTCAAGACAGCCCATGTGGCACTTCTCAGTCTGTCGGTGTTATATGCCAACTTGGCCACCACCATGTTTGCCCCAGGGGCCGCGTTTATGCAGCGGGACTTTGGTTTCACAAGCAGCACCGTCGAGGTCTTGACAATCACGATTGCTTCGCTGGGATTTGCCATCGGTCAGCTCTTCGCCGGCCCGCTATCCGAGGTCTTTGGCCGCTCACCCATCTATCGTGTGAGCTCTATCCTCTACATGGGATTCACTGCTGGCTGCGCCCGCAGTACCCACATCGCCGAATTCCTCGTTTTTCGCTGGTGCACAGGCTTCTCGGCTGCCTCTTATATGTCCACTGGAGGCGGCACAATCGCTGACCTTCTCCCCAAGGAGAAGCGTGGCGGGGCCATGGCCTTGTACACCGCTGGCCCGGTTCTCGGCCCCGTATGTCTCGCTCTATCAAATACATGGAATTACAACCCTTTCATTCTCTTTGCCCCTCCCCCTTCTTCCCTCTAGCACTAAGTCTTGGGCATAATTAAAGGAAAACAAAGAAAATTCCACTGGGCTAACTGGTAATCATCTAGGTTATTGGTCCGATCATCGGGGGTTTCGTCACCCAGGATCTGAGCTGGAGGTGGTGTTTTTACCTTATTCTGATGCTAGTAAGAATAATTCTTGAGTGGTAAAACTTGAAAAAGCTTGACTGACACTATAACCAAACCCAGTCCGGAGTTATCAACCTAGCAGCTTTCTTTGTCATGCGAGAGACAAGTTCTCTTGTCCTCCTCAAACGCAAGGCGGCCCGCCTTCGCAAAGAGACAGGCAACGAAAATCTGCGGGCCGTGGGTGACATGCAGCTCCCGGCCCGCGTGCTGATCCTCAACGCCCTATACCGCCCAGTCAGGCTTCTCGTGCTGTCGCCCATAGTGGGCTTGACGGCCATTTACCTGGGCTTCGTCTTTGGCGTCGTCATGCTCCTCTACGCCACCTTTCCGGAAGTCTTTGAGAACACCTACGGCTGGAGTGTCGGGGTCTCGGGGCTGGCTTACATTGGCCTCGGGATTGGATCCGTGTTCGGCATGTTTCTGTTTGCCAAGTTCAGCGACCGCCTGCTGCATACCAAAAATGGTACTATATACCGCCCGGAGCAACGGCTGATCCTCATGATGTGGGTCGCCCCCGTGGTCCCCGTCGGCATGTTCCTGTACGGCTGGGCGGCCAAGTACAAGCTGCACTGGATTGTGCCCATCATTGGTACGACAATCGCAGCACCGGGCGGTATTATTATCACCTCAGGGTCACAGATCTACATGATCGACGTCTTTGGACCACAGGCCGCCGCGTCTGCCCTGGCTGCTGTCACTCTTCTGCGCAACCTGATGGGCTGCTTCCTACCCCTTGCCGCCCCGGCCCTCTATGACAATCTCGGTCTGGGCTGGGGAAACAGCGTGTTGGCCTTCATCACCTTGGCTTTTGTGCCGGTGCCTTTCTTGTTTTACAAATGGGGTGAGTGGTTGCGCGAAAGTTTTCCCGTTAAGATTTAGTCATATATATATATATATATATATATATATCAACAGACAGTTGAATGGCTGCATAAACATATAGAAGCATAGACATGAAAACTGCACAATGTCTGGATGAGATGTTGATTTGCTACTAAGTTCAAAGTTTTTTAAGGAAAAGCGTGAAAGAAACAGTGAATCAAAGCACGCTGCCAATTGCCTGTCTACTATAGTATATATCGAAGTTAATCCGAACTAGTCCTAACTAAGTTACCATGCCTGCTGACCCACTGTCTCTCCATTAAATGCTCAAAGCCAGTGAGTCAGCTAGGCCTCACATTCACTGAAGCTCTATAGCTACTATCACACGTATGCTTGATAAGCTATGATAAACACGTAATTTAATGATATGAAGCTGTAGGGTGTTGAGGTTGAAACGGACGGCCTTCATATTTTCTGTATCTTTTTGCTCTGATAATACGTTATCACACAGCTTCCCAACAGGAACTCATTATTATAAAGACATAATCGAGAAGCCTTTTTTGCGAGTGCCTTCATTAGCGTTTATGTTAGCTTAACTTGTATTCTAACACGGAATGTTTCCCAAAAACGAGCAGCTACGCTAGATCATTAGCAAGCAGCTTATATAAGAAGTTTGCAACACTGGTACAATGGGATTCGAAGTTTATAGCAACGGGGTTGATTCAGTAGCCACTGATAATGAAAACGTATTAACTAAGATGAATGAATTGGATTTAGAATGGAAAGTAGTGTAGCTATATACAGGTATAAAGCCAAAGAAGATAAAAAGAGCTAAAAGCTGAGAGCTTCCTCGCTTGAATATCAGATTGGATCAAATCTTTCCAATCCGATTGTACCTCCTGAGTTTCATTTAAATAGCAAGAGGATCTCCAATGGCTGTCCTCCCAGATCTTGATGAATTGCCATTACTTGGAGGAAGTAACATCACTGCTGTAAATGCAGTAAGTTCCATCACTGCCTGATGCAATTTCCGTGGGCTCATCACCAGAATCATTTCCCTCATAGGTAACACAGATATCATCCACCTCAGTCGCAACTGTGTTTGTGATAGTAGCCGAATCACCGTAATTCTCGTTGATACCCGCCAGCTCGCTGCCCGTAGTCGCGGTCACACCGTCAATGATAACGTGGCGTTCGTACATAGAGTCGCAGTTGCCGCAGGAGCGGTAGAGTTTGCCGAAGGTGTCAACAGTGAAATCGGAGATGGAAATTGTGCCAGCGCCGTTATGTTGGATAACTTTGTCGTCGGCGTTGAAAGCACCGCCACCGTTGATGTAGGTCGTTTCACCAGCGTCTTGCTCTTTGACAGTGAAGGCATCTTCGCAGACGGCGGACCACCAGACATTGGTGAGGGTGCAGGCGCTATCACAAGATTATTAGTAGATAATAAGCAGAATCAATATTGGAATGCCTTACCCCTCGCAGTGAACACCTTCAATCTGATTGGGGCCGATGATGACATTGGAGAGAGAACCGCCGTTCTCGATGATAAACACAGCATCGCTATCACCGCCTTCATCCTGACCAGTGCAGCTGACGCCACGATCATACATAAACATGCCACCGTCGAAAGAATCACCGGCAGCAATGGTCTGGGTAGCATCCAAGACAGAGCTTCCAGAAGAAGCAGGAAGGCTGCCCCCGGAAGTCAAAGTAGAGTCGGAAGTGGAAGCGCTTGCGGTAACGGTAGGACTGGCGGAGCTGGTATTGCTGGAGGCGCTGCGTCCAGTAGCGGTAGGAGTAGCAGTGGCATAGTTGCTAGTGGTAGAGGCGGAAGAGTCATCGCTAGAGTCAGAGTCATCCTCTTCATCGTCGTCGTCGTCGGCATCGTCGTCGTCGGTGCTAGCGACGTTAGAACCGCCCCAGGTACCGAAGGAGTGTCCGCCATATCCGCCCCAGCGCTTTTCAAGGCTCATGGCATTATGAGCAGCACTAGACAGGCCGGTGGAGTAACGGCGCAGGACTCCAGATTTACGAGCGTTAAGCGCGTTATTCTGGCTAGGGGCGGCAGAAGCTCCAATAGCGAAGGCCGCAATAGCGACAGAGACGACTTGAATTCTCATTGTGAAGAATCGGTGTGAGTGACGTGGAAGAAAAGTGAAAGAGAATGAAGAAAATAAAAACGATTGGTAGACTGATCGATGCACAGCAAACAACGAATGAAGCTTGACGAACCAGTCGTAAGATAATGAAAGTAATGAGTTGGAAGAAAAATAAAGATAGACTTGAAGATGAAGGGAAAAGTTTTGAGATCCTATAGAAACATGATCATTTATATCCTCCACCATGTCCTAGGGACAACTCGAAACGATTCTCAACGTTTGCTAGACGCGCGTTCTAGTGTTGACTGGTCGAATCATGAAACAAAACTAGTTGCTCCAAGATAATCGAATTAATTAAACATTCACTCCTTGAGATAATACTGGTGGGGAAGATGCAGCCTGTAATGCATTACTATGGGGAACTTATTCGCGCATCTAATGATATTTGTGTGATCATAGCCTGATATGGAAGGGGTGTTTGTAACTCGGAAACGATTTAGTAAAATCAACCCGCCTCCTGGAGAAATCAACCCGCCCCCCACCAGCGCTATACCTAAAGTAAACAGCTATCTGAGTATACAGCTCTTCTTCATACTGTGCTAGATATCAAATACCTGGCTCTCAGCATTAGTACCAGAGCCAAGACCAGCACCACAGCAGAGGCAGAACTAGCATCACAGCAGAAGCAGGACTGGCACTATAGCAGAGGCAGAAGCAGTACTATAGCAAAAGCAGTTGGTGCTGGTTCTGCCTCTGCTGTAGTGCTGGTCCTGTTTCTGCTATGGTGCTGGTCTTGGCTCTGGTACTATAAGTACTTACTGATAGCTAGTATAATTCAGAACATTTGTTATGAAATACAGTATTAGTATCCTGTATTATATTGTCCAAATATGGCTAGAGTAGTGGGGGGCGAGTTGATTTCTCCAGGAGGCGGGTTGATTTTACTAAGTCGCTCGGAAACATAGAAATGGGCCCAGGGCCCTACCAAGCCTTGGCTGAGGATGAAGTGCCTTGGCATTATTCTTGGCTTCAGCGCTCTAGGCGGTCTTACAAATTACCAAGACAATGTAAGCCAAGATAAGCAAACGTCACTATATCTTCGTATTATGATACCATCTGTGCTAATTTGATTGCTTGTATCTAAGTGCTCCAAATGTCAATGTTGCTTGGCGCTTCGAGAAGCTTGATCCTGAGATATGAACTTTGATAGACTGGTTCTGCAATGCTGAATGCTCAATGGCTTCCGACAGTGGTACAAATAGAGCATTTCTATAGACTGTATTAAGCACTGTAACGTTCATAATTCCTGAAATATACACGGATTTCATGTTAATATGAGCAGTGTCCAATATAAGGCTCATATCTCTAGCAGGAAAAGCGAGCTATTAGTCAAAGTAGCGCGCGTTTTACACTATCTTTAAGCTTTGAAGCACTTGTCAGATAGACTTGCAAGAGCAATGTGATAAAACTTTTTCAGAGGCTCACATAGCAGTCAACTTGAGGCTTGAATAACTGAATCTATCTCTGGCTGCGCTGATGTGGCTGGATAGCTGCGAAATTGCTCAGTTAGCCGAGATCCAGCTAAATATGAGCCTTACTAGCTTTGATAAATAAGCTGAGCAAGCTAGAAGCAGCTCGTATTCTCTTCCCTACCAATGTGCTCTTTTATCCTAAGTGCTGAGTGCTAACTGCATTTCTGCTTCTTCTTTCCCCTTATGTTTCAATAATAGCCGGGTTTAAATATTGAAATGTAACATCATAAGCTCAGGCCAACCGATGTCCGATATTTTAACAATGGCAACAGTATTTTATCCTTTTGATATTGCCATAACAGCGCTTGACCTCGCACTTCAAACTTTTTCACAACTGATGCTAGCCTTCCAGAGATAATATACACTCCTCGCTCGCCACTCAATATAAATCCAGCTTCATCTCGTATGCTTTTATGAACTTCATTCACATTTTAGGGTCAAAGCTTATGAAATCTAACTTGATCTCCTGCTCAGGCCCACCACGACGCATCGCACTCCAAGCGCATGGCTTCAATAGCTCCGACTCGTCCTCGTAGCTCTGCTGCCGTGCCGCTTCGCAAAGTGGATACAGTGCTATTATACTGCTACAGCCTTGACTTGCATTCGCAAAGTGCAATAGTGCTGCATTGTGGCGTCACGCAGCACTTCCTAGACTCAACTTTTGCTGGCTACGTCTACCGCCGGGGCGGGTTGTTCCACGAAGGCCCGCGCAACTAGGGAAACGGCCTGTACTCACTGCACGCGACCGCGTGCAAAGTTTCCAACAGAGACTTTCTCCCAGGCAGGCTGAATTTCACTGTCAGCCATGTACAATGTAAGGAGCATAGAAAGATGTGCAGTGGCTCAGGCGGTGACTAGCTACCCCTAGTAGAGGCTGGACCAAGTGTCTCCGCCTCAATAACTTAACGCTTCAGGAGTCCGACAATAGGCATGCATAATTCCGATGCGAAGAAGGACGAGAGGACTTGCCTTCCGAATATGATATCTCTCCGGATTCGCTAGAAATACAACAAATGTTTCCATCAATCTTTGCACTAGCATACAAAGGTAGCGTAAACGACATGAGTGTGCAGCGTGTGCGCATTCAAACTATCGAGTATGGTATAATTATACATCTCTAATAATAAATCATTCGCAGTTACAACAAACTAGGTGTCTTGATAGCTATATATATTTTGCTTTTTCTTTTCTTCAAGAATAAGGGTTCTCCTCACTGTTAAAGAACAACGCATATCTTTCTTTGTACTTATTCGTATGATCGCAGGAATCGGCTCAGACCTCGCTCCAGTTTCAGTTTCATTCCCAAAAAGCATAATACAGCCAATTGCTCGGTCTGCACTCCAGTGCTCTATTATCTGCACTTGAATATTTCTATTTTGCTACATAGACTCGTATAATGATCAACGACCTTAGTTGAGCAGTATATCTTTCATTATAATTCAGCTTCTCTGATTAGTACTAGAGAATTGTTGTTAGTCTTGCATATTCCGGAATAATGAGCTTAATAGCCAGGGTTTTGTAATGCTCTGATTGCATTCTTTGTAGCTTGCTGATATAACTCATTCAACATGCAGGTTACGAAACAAGCCCTGCAAACAAAAGACCAGATATTACAACTCAACATTAGACAAAAAGCAAGGATTATGTAACCAAGAGTTAGGATTACAAGCTCAATAACCAATCAGCAGAGAACCGTACCAATCGCACATCGGTTCTTACGGTTCAAGCTGTGAACTGCAACAGTCGATCTGCAACTCTAGCAGTTCAGAACTGAAGAGCTGGATATATAATCTCACATTTATTACCAGTAGATAGATTATTGTATATAGCTCTTTAATCATCAATCTACATATCGGATTATATATATACTTTGATAACTTCAAAAGCAGTGAGTACTTGTATTCAGATTTCAGTTATATTTCCGTATTGCAAGCCTATACTTAGCACTGCTCTTGTTAGTATAAACTCCTTTCAATACTTAGGAATCTTTAGACTACTACAGTACTCATTACATCAAACTCCTACAAAGCTGGATATATCGTAAAGTTGTACTAATTACATTCCAGGAGCGCATCTTTAAGATAAGAGATTAAAGCTGTATCATTAGTAATAGAATATATCTTTTGTAGAAAATTTCGTAATTGAGAGATTAATCAAAATAACACAGATACTATAATTTCTTCGAATAGCTGAAGCATAAGATTTTGAATACGCTATGAGATTTAGCATTAGGATCTGAGTAAGCCAAGATGGTAAACCAGAACTAGAGCGCTATTGCTCTCAAGAAAAGAAACAACAGCTAGCCTAGCAATGAGCAAGAGCTCATGCAAACCAAGCATTCCAGTATAAATAACAACAGAAAATCTAAAGCTATACGAGCATAAGCACAGGATGCTTAAGACATATCCAAAGAGTTCAAAAGAAAAATAAGAAGAGAAGTTGCTTACTTGTTATTATCTGATTGCGAAAATCTAAAGTAAGTAGTATTCTTATATGCATAAGGATTTATACTCTGCTCTACTCAATGTTCCAAGGATTATCACACTGGCTCCTACAACAATAGGTTATCATTTCCAGCTCCTCTCTTTTTTTCCCCTTACCTTCTGCAGTGGTTTGGAATGATTATTAGCATGCACTATTAGCTACTAAATTACTAATTGAATACTATAGAGCTCCGTAAGCAAGCTTACTCTGGTTGCGAGCTGTGATGATGCACTGCAATAATCCGAAGATCCTGAAGTACACGGGGTTTATGTTAACAAGAGCGGTGTCAAAGTGTCAATCCCTGAATACGGAAATATAGCTGAATAATGTATGCAAGTGCTTCACTGCCTTTGGGGCTATTCAAGTGTGTGACAAATGAATACTTAGATTGACGACTGAAGAGCTATGTCTGGTGGTCTATCTAATGGTAATGAACATGTTCTTATATATCCAGCTCTTCAGTTTTAACTATCCTGACTATGTGCTGATTCCTCATAGTTCGTTCTTGAATATGTTGACTATGTCCATAGTCAACATAGTCGCACTAGTAACCCTAACCCTGAGTTATGTAATCTTGTCTGGTGTCCAACGTTGGGTCACGACACCTGGTTCTTGTTGGCGGGGCCTGTTCTGTGACCTGCATGTTGGATGGGTCATAACACGAGCGCTATTTGTTACTATGATAGACTGTGAATAGCTTTATCTATTCCCCTTCTTCTTTTCTCTTCTTCTTGCTCTCTTTTCTGCTTTTCTTTATAGAGGTCAGTCTGCAAACCAAGTCTGCACTAAAAGGCTAGCAACTGAGCGATTAGGTATATAAGCACCTTTCAGCTGCCTCCGATCCCTGTCAATTGAGGGCCCGCTTGCCGTTCGCCCACCTGTTGTTAAATGACGCAACACTCCATCTTTCTTTCCGTCAGTAATGTAGTCATTCATCCTCATTCAGTGCCTCATCTATAGCACTGTAGCCTCAGTACTTCCTTGCGGTAATCTTGTGATCGAAAATTGTCATTGCTTTATAATCAAAGCATCTTACATTCTTGCAGTTCCTACGGAACTTGTCTTATCTCGCACGGTACTCATGGATCTGGCCCGTGGCTCCAGCTTGAATGCTCACGAATGTGAATTCTGCCAGCAAGCCACCATTGACGTTCGCACTCACAAAAGTGATTTGAAGCGCAAGGGTTCCTGCATAGTTCGCCTTTCTGCTGCTGACATCTTGAGTGGTGCAAAGCATGGCTGTGCATTCATGCATGTCTTGCAAGACCAATATCGAAACAACAAAAGCCCCGACGGATCGGACTGGCTCGGCCTGCAGTTCACTTCGTTTACTCGACCCGGACCAGGATTTGAACACGAGGAAAGCTATGCCGATATATCCAGGATGCAATACAAGTCAGCTCGTAGTTGGCTAGTCTTTGCGGAGCCCAGTAAGTGATAGACTAGAATTATGATGAGATAGTCTTTGCTGATGTTGGGATGAAGTGGACCCGAGCGCCCGGTGGGTTTCTAGCAGAGAGCCTCATCGCAATCTGGGGGGTGAGGCCGTACTACACCTTGCCAAGACGTGGCTAAAGGACTGCATTACAACTCATTCCATCTGCCAAAATCACGGACATGCAAGCACCTTTAGGCCGCTTCGTCTCATAGACGTACAACAGGACGACCCTAATACCATTCGCTTGGACACTACAACATCGGATGAGCACCTACAGTACGTAGCCCTGAGTTACTGCTGGGGTGGCGACCAGCTGGGCAAGACACTCCGCGCAAATCTAGATACTCGGACCGAGGGTTTCAGTTTGAGTGATAGCCCAGCGACCATCCGAGATGCTGTCTCTGTTACTCGTCAATTAGGGGTCCGCTTTATATGGATTGACAGTCTGTGTATTGTCCAGGACGACGACGACGACAAGAATATCGAAATCACGCGAATGCATGACATCTACCAGCATGCCGCGGTAACCCTTTCCGCTGCCAGGGCTACATCCAGTCAGCAAGGGTTTCTGAATGTCTGTTCACCGCCTCTACTCGTCCGTTTGAAGTATGTTGGACCGGACGGCTCGGTGGGCTCTGTCATATTGTCGTTGAGCGTCAACCAGATGGAGCCAATCCACTCCCGGGCGTGGACCATGCAAGAACATGTGCTCTCGAGACGGCTCCTGATATTTGGGACATTTGGGGTAAGATGGACATGTTCAGCTGGGCGTCAGCTTGACAATACTCAGGAGAATGGCAATCAGATAAACAATCTCATTGCGGAGTTCCTGCTTGGCCCGAATTCGAAGACCCAGTACGGCGAAAGCACTATCACACCTGACACATGGAGGGATACGGTGTCTAATTATTCGGTACGAGCTCTGACAAATCCAGAGGATCAACTGCTAGCTATCTCAGCCATTGCTACACTTCACGCCGCTGCGAGGCCGAGGGATCGGTACTTGGCAGGCCTATGGGCGGATTCGGTGGCTAAGGGCCTTCTTTGGAACGTACGGTCAGTCGAAAAATCATCACGCAGCCAGGACCCGCAATTTCCCAGCTGGTCCTGGGCTTCAGTGCGGGCGGCAGTATTCTTTGCAGCAACCCTTTCAAGTGCGGAAGAACGAGTCACAATGCGGCTGGTTAGCTACGACATCATCCTCAGTAACAAAACAGTTCCATTGGGTCATGTCATTCGTGGCTCGTTGGATATTGAAGGAAACCTCTTTGTCATTCGTGGGGCCCAACCAGATCTGCGCTTCCGCTCGGACACCATCCTGCTCGGAGCATGCGAGGCATTCGACGAGCACGTGGTCCCGTTTCATGCTTCGTTGGATCTCCTCACGCCGCTTGACTCACTCGTGGGCCTTGTATGCTTGGAACTCATCTCGACTCTCGATGATTTCTCAAATTCCTATGGCTTGATCCTGTGTGCAGAAGCTGGTAGCACAGTCTCCTTCTCGAGAGTCGGTATATTCACAAGATTTCCCGGTCCCTTATCTGATAGAAACCCTGCGTGGAAGGAAAGACCTTCGGCTACAAGAAAGTTGGTGAGACTTTTGTAACGTTATGAGTGGTTTCATTTTGTGGTTTCGCTGTGGTTCTCATCCACTGCAACGAACATGTGCTATCAGCCAATATAAGAAAACAAATATAGCGCATTTATTGTTGCTATTCTGAGAGTCCTGGAAGCAATCAAGAGCTCACCAGCGGGGGACGGCATCTTGGAAGCGATTCGGGAGAATTGATCCTTGCAAGTTTCGATATAAGGACAGCGTTCCACACAAGTCAAGTCAAGGCAAGCGGTAGCCCTCCACTTGGCTTGCTAACTATTTTGGCCACTTGCTTGTCTTGCAGTACTTTGCCACTTGTGTTGCTTGTTCGCTTGATTCAGATAGCATCTTACCTAATATAGCTTAATTTTAGCTAAATTTTCCTCCTATAAGCCCAATAATATAAGCTTGATTATATAAGGTTGAGATTCCTATCTTATCTGATCAGAGTTAGAGTTCAATTTTTATTGAAAAATATCTAAAAAGAAAGGGTGGGAAATAGAATAAACTGAGCTTATAAGGACTCACAATAGGATTAAGGCCGCTTGCTTGTTCGCTTGCAAGCTGCTTGCTTAAAAACGCCGCTTGCTTGTCTTGAACAGCATCGCGAAACCGTCAACTTTGCTTGTCAAGTTGCTTGAATCCCCTTGACTTGTATGGAACGCTGTATGAGGAGAGGTTGCTAAAGGACTCCACAATAGCGAACTTACCGAGGAATTGCTTATTTGAGCGTTCATTTCGCAAAGTTGTAAACAACCTTTGAGCTAAAGGTATAAGCGCAAGACAAAACGAAATGTTTACTTACTTGATAAATAATACGAGCTGGAACTTATGTGTGATGATGCACTGCAATATCCGAAGATTCTGAAGTACACAAGAGGTTTATGCTAACAAGAGCGGTATTAAAGTGTCAATCCCTGAATACGGAAATATAAACAAGTAATCTCTGTACAAGTATTTCATCCGCCTATTCTAAAGTCAAAGTGTTCTCAAGGTAGAGAACAGTTTTTTTGAGTAGGAAACTTTTTAGCGCTAGCAAAAACAGGGATAAGAGGATCGTTTTTTTCTTCTATAAACTGTTCTCAACTCAATTTTTAAGCTTTCTATCTCATTTCAATTTAAAGTCTGGTTGCTTCCCTTAAAACTCTTAACATATGAAAGTCTTGGGAGAGCTCATACTTACACAACCATAGCGTCCGTAGTCAGCAAAAGCGGGCTGCTGACTCCTATATCAGCTCATACGACTCACTTAGCTGATTTATACAACTCACTTAGCTGACTTATACAACTTACTTAGCTAACTCATATGCAGTGGCTTGTATGCTTCTTAAACCAGCTGAATTAAAAGCGCTTAGAGGGATGAGTATAGCTATTAAATATTCCAGCTTTACTACATTCTTCCAGCTTAACTGCATTCACATCTTCAAATCTCTTTCTCAATTCTACAGGATTCTTAGTTAGCAATCAGCAGGTGTAACTCACTTAGCTAATGCATACAACTCACTTAGCTAACTCATATAATTCACTTAGCTGACTTATATGCAATAGCTTGTATGCTTCTTAAACTAGCTGAATTAAGAGTGCTTAGAGGGATAAGTATAGCTATCAAATATTCCAGCTTTACTATATTCTTTCAGCTTAACTGTATTGTTATAACTCATCCAACATGCAGATCACAGAATAAGCCCCGCCAACAAAGAAACCAGGTATCACAACCCAACATCGGACACCAGGCAGGATTACATAGCCCAGGGTTAGGGTTGTAAAGGAGGGAGGATCGCTAGGCTCGCCAGCGATCCCAGCGAGCCTTATACCTTGGATCGCTAGACTCGCCAGCGATCCCAGCAAGCTTTACACCTTGAATCGCTAGACTCGCTAGCGATTCATACTGAAGAACTGGATATATAACCGCACATTCATTACTATTAGATAGATTCAGTATATAGCTCTTCAGTTATCAATCTAAGTATCAGATTACTTTCTTACTCTGATAGCTCCAAAAGCAGTAAACACTTGTACAATTACTCAATTGTATTTCCGTATTCAAGGCTTATACTTAGCACCGCTCTTGTTAGCATAAATCCTTTATGTACTTTGGAATCTTCGAATTGCTGCAGTGTGTTATGACTCATCCAACATGCAGGTCACAAAACAGGTCACGGGTAACAAGGACCAGGTATTAAGAACCCAACGTTCTGACAAAGCATTGATTACATAACTCAGGGTTAGGGTTATCAGCACGGCTAATCAGGAAGGATAGCTTTGGATAAGTGCTATTCAGAGCTAGCAGAATAACTTAAATATGTTGCTATTCAACATATTCATACTGAATAGCTGAATATATAAGAATACATTCATTACCATTAGATAGATTTAGTACATAGCTCTTCAGTTATCAATCTAAGTATCAGATTACTCTTCTACTCTGATAGCTCCAAAAGCAGTAAATACTTGCATCGCTTATCAGAACTTGTACAATTCCGTATTTAAGAACTTGATACTTTAATACTGCTCTTGTTAGCATAAACCCTTTTTGTCAGGGCCGATTGTGCCAGCAAGGCTCAGAGCCAGCTAAGCCAGCTGGATTACGGATGACTAAGCAATATGCGGCTATAAAGCGGCTTTCTAGCCACGTCAGCACTGCTGAGCAGAACTTAGCTCCTTAGGCCTCAATGTTATTCTGGTTGTATGCCCCTGAAAGAGAGAAAGACCTCGCCACATTGCCTTTGCAACCTTTCCACCTGACAGTTTGAGGCCTGGCCCTTTTAAAGGAGGCAATCCGGCGAGGCTTTCTATCTTTTTTTTTTTTCCCTAGGAGCAGCGCTAACACTGAGCAGGAGCAGAGCAAACGATCAGACCACTATCCTTTTCGAACCTTCGAGCCTTTGACCTTCGAGCCTTTGACCTTCGAGCCTTTGACCTTCGAGCCTTTAACCTTCGAGCCTTCGATTTTCGAGCTTTCGAGCCTTGAATACAGCGAGCAAGCAGTGCCGAGCAAGCAGTATGCAAGCAGCGTGCGAGAAGCGTTCAGAAGAGATTCAGAGCATTCGAGTCGCTAAGCTAGAGCATACAGCGAGCAAGCAGTGCCGAGCAAGCAGTATGCAAGCAGCGTGCGAGAAGCGTTCAGAAGAGATTCAGAGCATTCGAGTCGCTAAGCTAGAGCAAACAGCGAGCAAGCAGTATGCAAGCAGCGTGCGAGAAGCGTTCAGAAGAGATTCAGAGCATTCGAGTCGCTAAGCTAGAGCATACAGCGAGCAAGCAGTGCCGAGCAAGCAGTATGCAAGCAGCGTGCGAGAAGCGTTCAGAAGAGATTCAGAGCATTCGAGTCGCTAAGCTAGAGCAAACAGCGAGCAAGCAGTATGCAAGCAGCGTGCGAGAAGCGTTCAGAAGAGATTCAGAGCATTCGAGTCGCTAAGCTAGAGCAAACAGCGAGCAAGCAGTATGCAAGCAGCGTGCGAGAAGCGTTCAGAAGAGATTCAGAGCATTCGAGTCGCTAAGCTAGAGCAAACAGCGAGCAAGCAGTATGCAAGCAGCGTGCGAGAAGCGTTCAGAAGAGATTCAGAGCATTCGAGTTGCTAAGCTAGAGCAAACAGCGAGCAAGCAGTATGCAAGCAGCGTGCGAGAAGCGTTCAGAAGAGATTCAGAGCATTCGAGTCGCTAAGCTAGAGCAAACAGCAAGCAAGCAGTATGCAAGCAGCGTGCAAGAAGCGTTCAGAAGAGATTCAGAGCATTCGAGTCGCTAAGCTAGAGCAAACAGCGAGCAAGCAGTATGCAAGCAGCGTGCGAGAAGCGTTCAGAAGAGATTCAGAGCATTCGAGTCGCTAAGCTAGAGCATATAGCGAGCAAGCAGTGTCGAGCAAGCAGTATGCAAGCAGCGTGCGAGAAGCGTTCAGAAGAGATTCAGAGCATTCGAGTTGCTAAGCTAGAGCATACAGCGAGCAAGCAGTGTCGAGCAAGCAGTATGCAAGCAGCGTGCGAGAAGCGTTCAGAAGAGATTCAGAGCATTCGAGTCGCTAAGCTAGAGCAAATAGCAAGCAAGCAGTATGCAAGCAGCGTGCAAGAAGCGTTCAGAAGAGATTCAGAGCATTCGAGTCGCTAAGCTAGAGCAAACAGCGAGCAAGCAGTATGCAAGCAGCGTGCGAGAAGCGTTCAGAAGAGATTCAGAGCATTCGAGTTGCTAAGCTAGAACAAAGTGTGTTCTTCGCTATTCGAGCGAGAGAGCAGAGTGAGCAAGCAGTAGATCTGAGTATCTTCTGTTTTCGAGAGTGTGTTCTTCGCTATTCGAGCGAGAGAGCAGAGTGAGCAAGCAGTAGATCTGAGTATCTTCTGTTTTCGAGAGTGTGTTCTTCGCTATTCGAGCGAGAGAGCAGAGTGAGTAAGCAGTAGATCTGAGTATCTTCTGTTTTCGAGAGTGTGTTCTTCGCTATTCGAGCGAGAGAGCAGAGTGAGCAAGCAGTAGATCTGAGTATCTTCTGTTTTCGAGAGTGTGTTCTTCGCTATTCGAGCGAGAGAGCAGAGTGAGCAAGCAGTAGATCTGAGTATCTTCTGTTTTCGAGAGTGTGCTTTTCGCTATTTGAGCGAGAGCGCAGAGCTGAAGCGGAGTGTCCGCTTGGCAACTGAAGTTGCTTGGGTATTAGGTTGCGAACCAATTACCCTTCTGCGCCTAGCGGTGGAGCGAAGCGTAGCAACGGCTTCAGAGTTGCTAGAGAGCAACTCTCAAGACGGAAAGCTGTAATTATCCGTTATAGCTGCAGGGACGCTGTCCTGGATGCTGGGCTCCTTGGCTGCAAACCAAGTCCCTGGTGGAAGGCTTGCAACCTACATCAAACAGCTTTAAGTTCTGAAGAGTGCCTGGATAAAGCGCTGAGGGAGCAGCGACTGAGCAGCGTATATGGCGCGGGTATTGCACTCGGAAGACTTACGTCTGGAATGTGATTAAAAAGAGATTTTTTTTTTTCACAGGCTTCGGGGACGAAGCCAGAAGAGAAGGAGGGAGATGGTGGAGAGGCCTGAGGCACTGAGAGACCTTGAGAGGCCTTGAGGAACCTGAGGCACTGAGAGATCTTGAGAGGCTTTGAGAAACCTGAGGCACTGAGAGATCTTGAGAGGCCTGAGGCACTGAGAGATCTTGAGAGACCTTGAGTGGCCTAGAAGCCTGAGGCACTGAGAGATCTTGAGAGGCCTTGAGAGGCCTGAGGCACTGAGAGACCTTGAGAGGCCTTGAGAGGCCTGAGGCACTGAGAGATCTTGAGAGACCTTGAGTGGCCTAGAAGCCTGAGGCACTGAGAGATCTTGAGAAGCCTTGAGAGGCCTGAGGCACTGAGAGACCTTGAGAGGCCTTGAGAGGCCTGAGGCACTGAGAGACCTTGAGAGGCCTTGAGAGGCCTGAAGCACTGAGAGATCTTGAGAGGCTTTGAGAAACCTGAGGCACTGAGAGATCTTGAGAGGCCTTGAGAGGCCTGAAGCACTGAGAGATCTTGAGAGGCTTTGAGAAATCTGAGGCACTGAGGGATCTTGAGAAGCTTTGAGAAGCCTGAAGCACTGAGAGATCTTAAGAGCTTGAAGCATTGAGAAGGCGTAGGAGCAGCTAGGAAGCAGCGAAAGCCTGGAAGCAACGGAAGCCTGGGAGCAACGGAAGCCTGGAAGCAACGAAAGCTCGGAAGCCTCAAAGGCCTTGAGGACAAGGCCTGATAAGGGGGGACAATCTGTCAGGGCCGATTGTGCCAGCAAGGCTCAGAGCCAGCTAAGCCAGCTGGATTACGGATGACTAAGCAATATGCGGCTATAAAGCGGCTTTCTAGCCACGTCAGCACTGCTGAGCAGAACTTAGCTCCTTAGGCCTCAATGTTATTCTGGTTGTATGCCCCTGAAAGAGAGAAAGACCTCGCCACATTGCCTTTGCAACCTTTCCACCTGACACTTTTGTATACTTTGGAATCTTCAGATTGCTGCAGTGCTTATTATATTTTGACAACTCTTGTTCAAGAACGGTTCAGTATTATCTCTTGAGCAATACGGAATACAATAGCTTCTTCAGAAATCTCTTCATCCTTGCGCGCCCCTACTCAGAAGGAACTGGTTAATCAGATATACTAGCTTATTCAGCATATTCAGAATCTGTACAAACAATAGCAGACTCAGAGCGCTACTATTGCTAACTAACAAGCTTAGTTAGCTTAATAAGCTTAGCAAATGCAATTCATCTCTACAGTTACTAGTAATGCTAAAAAAGCATATAAGATGAATAAACTTACTATATATAATAGCAATTAAAAAACATTGCATGAATTTCTTATCTACTGCAGAGCATACTTTTTGTACTATATAATTCAGTTTACTATAGAATCTGAGAAAGTTATTCTTATAGAAACTTATTTCAAAAAGAATGCTTTTATCTAATATAAGCTTTCTCTATATAACTACTTGGAATATTAAAATGATTCTAATTGTTATGACTCATTCAACATGCAGGTCACGAAACAGGCCCCGCCAACAAGGAACCAGGTGTCACGACTCAACGTCGGACAACCACCAGGAATTACATAAGCAAGGGTTAGGGTTGGATCACGACAATACAGGTGAGCTGCTCACTGGATCACTACGACACAGATCACGGATCACGGTGAGCCAGGTGAGCCACGATGAAGAGCTGAATATATAAGAATACGTTCATTACCAACTAGATAGATCATTGTATATAGCTTTTCAGTTGTTAATCTAAATATCAGATTACTCTCTTACTCTGATAGCTCCAAAGGTAGTGAATACTTGCATAGTTACTCAGTTGTGTTCCGTATTCAAGGCTTGTACTTGATACCGCTCTTGTTAGCATAAACCCCTTGTATACTTTGGAATCTTCGGATTGCTGCAGTGCTCATTACATTTTGATGATTCTTGTTCAAGAACAGTTCAGTATTATTCCCTTAAGCAATACGGAATACAATAGCTTCTTCAGGAATCCCTTCGTTCTTACGCACCCCTACTCAGAAAGAACTGATTAATCAGGTATACCAGCTTATCCAGCGTATTCAGGATCTGCACGAATAACAGCAAGCCTAAAGCGCTACCATCGCTAACCAACAGGCTCAGCTAGCTTAACAGGCTCAGCAGGCGCAGTCTATCTCTGCAATCACTAGTAGCGCTGAAAAAGCATACAAAATGAACAAGCTCGCTATATATAATAGCAATCAAAAGATACTGCATAGATTCCTTACTCACTGCAGAGCGTATTTCCTGCATTATGAGACTCAGTTTACCAAGGAATCTGAGAAAGTTATTCTTGCAGGAACTCATCTCGAAAAGAATGCTCTTATTTAGTATAAGCCTTCTCTATACAACTACTTGGAGCATCAGAACAATTCCAATATACATACTCAGAATATCAAGAATATATTCGATTCCTTTGAAAGCTTCGAAAAAGCTTTTAAGGAGATCTTTGGTAATTCTAACGAAGAATGTATTACAGCTCAGCAGCTTATGAATCTCAAGCAGACCAAATTAGCTTCTGCTTATATAGTTAGATTTAAGCAATTCTCAATGCAACTTCTGTAAGAAGATAAGAATCTTATGGAGTACTATTATAAGGAACTCAAGAATGATGTTAAAAATGAAATCTTTAAGCAGAATTAGCTGGAGAACTTTGCAATATTCTTCAATCAAGCTATTCGCATCAATAACTATTTATATAAATGATAAATAGAGAAATTCAAGAAGAGAGAAAGCTAGACTTGAAGATTTCCAGCTAATACAGATAAGAAACTTCAAAACAAGAATAGCAGTTGATATAGCAGTACAGCTTAGAATAATACTATGCATGCTAATCCTATGAAACTCAATACTACTAATAAGCAGTATAGCAAGAAGAGCAGCATTACTTGCTACAACTGCAATAAATAGAGATATATAGCATGCAATTGCTATTAACTTCGGAAAAACAAATAGCAACTGATTCAGAAAGAATGCTAAGTGAATATTGCTTAGCAACAGAAATTCAATCAACTAAGCAAAAATACTTCTTCGGAGCAAGTATTGAATTCTATTAATTACAGAAGTCTCAGCTGAACATTCTGCTATAATAATAACTGCTTAATATATCTCTTGAGTAAGGAAGATTTAGAATAGTTTCCTCAGAAATCTAAGTGCTGCAGATAAATAGCAATAGCAGGATGAGAGTATACGCTTAGCACTCTTATGAGTAGTGTTGTGGTGGCCAGGGTGGTAGTCCGTGGGACGTGGAGTACAGTGGGTCAAGGGTCCTCATACATATAAAGGATACCACCCACTTTTCAAATTCTTTAGCTATAAGCAACAATGAAGCATCCTTTCTCTTCTTTTCAATTTTGAACCCTTTGGACAGATCTAAGACAGGTTTTTCACCCTGTTCTTGTGCCCGTGTGGCCTTAGTTTGCTGTCCTCATCTGCACAGGCACGCTTGGGTTGCACGAGCCCTTGCTCATTGCTTCGGCAGCTGTTTGTCCCTTTTTCTTTCGAGGGCGACAGCGCCCTAGTTCTGGTTCAGTAGCAACTTGGATTGCTCTAATATTGCAGAATAGAGTATTTAAGCATTGAAAGAAGAGCTTAGCAATAATACTCTTTAATATTCTTCATTGCTTATACTAAGCACTATAATTAGAGATATGAATAAGGGATAATACTTTCTTAGTTACTAGTATAAATATATAAATAATACTGAAAACGCTTTTCAAGCAATAGAAGGATTAAGCTAGAGCGAACAACTTAGCAACCTACCGAAGTCTTTTGTAAACAATATACTCAATAAGCCTAAAAAAAGGTTTCCCTTCAGCATTGAATGGAATAAGGAAATAATATAAATTGAATATCTTGTTTATAGAATAGGGCTAGAGAAGCTCTTTATCTGTATTCCCTTGCAAAATGTTAAGATATAAGAAAATAAAGATTCTTGAATCAGCTCATTTTACAATTTATACTACGAACTAGCATGAATCTCCTGCATCTATCATAGCTGCAGAACGCATTTCTCAGAAAAGATACAATATAAATGATTCTCTATCAGAGAATCAGAATAAATCCTTTAAGCTGTTGAAGAATAAGAACTCCGCTTTAGAAAGATTCTCAACAAGCAATACTACAATGCATATATCGAGCTACTGAATGATTGCTTCATGCAATGCATAGATAAAAAGATAGAGTGATAGCAGTGCAAGATAATACTTTGTATGATTTATATCAATGATAAAGTTTGCAACTAGCATTAATAGAAGGAAGATCAGGAATAATGATGATATAAGCAAAGGCAAGCTAAGAAGCTTGCTCAAGAAGCAGCGAAGCAAGCTTAGAAGAATAAGCAGTTCTTGATAAATCCAAAAGAATAAGATTGCTTGTAAAAAGATTGCAAATGATTAGATCAGAATAGTTTCTATATAAAGCTTTCAGAACAGATTATGCTTATATTAAGTTCGATATATATATTCAAGGATATAAGTATAGCATACTATTAAATAGTAGCGCTCAGGGAAACTTTATATTTCTATATATTGTTAATCAGATATAACTATAATGAAGATGGAAAAAATGCTTATATATTCTCAGTACTATAGAAGGATAATTTGTTGCATACAATTAAGAAGTAATTGATAAGGAAACTTGTAATGAGCACTGCAGCAATCCGAAGATTCCTAAGTACACGAAGGGTTTATGCTAACAAGAGCGGTATCAAAGTATCAAGTCCTTGAATACGGAACCGTACAAGTCCTAATAAGCGATGCAAGTGTTCACTGCCTTTGGGGCTACTCAGTATAGAAGACTGAATACTTAGATTAACAACTGAAGAGCTATGTACTGAATCTATCTAATAGTAATAAACGTATTCTTATATATCCAGCTCTTCAGTATGAATATATTGGATAGCAACATATTCAAGTTATTCTGCTAGCTCTGAATAGCATATATCCGAAGCTATCCTTCCTGATTAATCATGCTCATAACCCTAACTCTGAGTTATATAATCAATGCTTTTATCAGAATATTGAGTTCTTAACACTTAGTCTCTATTACTCATGATCTATTCTGTAATCTGCATGTTGGATGGATTATAACATCATCTCCCTTCTATCAATCGTTATTCTCAACGATCTTCTGTAAGTATTCTAGCAAGTTCTTCGTATACATGATCTTGCCTTTCTGATTGAGATGTTGAACAGAATCAACAAATCTCGTTCTTGCGCTGAGAAGACTAAACAAAAGGATTCTCTTCTTTCCTTGATTCTTCAAAACGCTATTACTATATCTTCTTGTTCCTTCTGTAAGGGTTGTAATATTCAGTCTTATTAAGTCTTCCTCGAGGATTCCTCTTGCTGCGCTGAATGTGTTTGCCTGGGTTGCTCTCAGTGCGACGTTCAAGGGTTGAGCGCAGCGGAAATTCGTCGGATAAGCATTCAATACTAATGCCTGGAGAACCAACTCGAGAGTGCTGAGAAGCGGCTGCGCGATGCTGCTGCAGAGGTAGAACGTTTGCGGAAGCAGAAGCGTCTGTAGTTTGAGAGGATAATGAAAGCCATTCATCGAAGCTTTTCCAGTGTGGAGGAGTTGGAATATGAGGAAGCTGAGAAGGAGCGGGCTCGCATCGCTGCTGGGGTTTGTTCTGTGGTTGCAGAGGAATCTGTTGTGGTTGCTGGAGATTCTTCTTTTGAGGGTTTTGACTGGAATTCCGTAGATGTGAGGAATGCAGTGGTGGATTGGTCAGGTTTCCTGAAGAGCAAGATCTCTGAGCTCTCTGAATCTCAGTCTGGGGCGGAGCAATCATCTTAAGTACTAGCTTCCTTCCTTCTCCAATACTCAGCTACTCTTTCTTGAGCATTTTCGATATTCTTCCGTGGTTCCCATGAATTTTCGCTTGCTGAGTAATCTTTTTATTTGATAAGATATTCTCTTGTATTATCTATGCTTCTATACTTGAAAATCTTTTCTATCTTGTATTCTAGTTCATTATTCTTCACTTCTGCTGCATTATCCGTTGATATTTCCTGTGCTGCTGATTCCAGCAATAAGATATGAAAAACTGAGTATATTCTTATTCCATAAAGTAATGCTAATTCGTAATTAACTGAGAAGATTTGTTGCAAGATTTTGAATAATTCCAACTTTTTATAATTGAGTTTGTTGCTAAATCTGATTGTTTTAATGTTTTTCCGAAGTAAGTAAATCTTATCTCCCTTCTGTAGGATTGGTCTCTCAATCCTCTTGAAGTTTGCATATTGTACTATTCATTTCTGAACGAATTGTAGTTCTGATCGGAGTTTCTCCTGAACTTTCTTAATCTTCTTGATTCTTTTATCCGCAGCTTCTGCATCTGCTTCTAGCAGTACTTCGTAGTAAGCTGTTGGATTGTATCTATAGAATATGAAGAATAGTAATTTCTTTATTATGCTTATATTTATGCTATTATAAGCGAACTATGCGAGAAGCAATAGATTAACTCAGTTATTCTATTTCTGATTAATATAATATTGAAAGTATTATTTAATAATCTGATTTATTCTTTCTATTTATTTATCTATTTGCAAGTAAAATACTATAGATATCTTGTAATGTATTTCAAGCTGTTTTATAAGTAAAGTTCAAAATTTCAAGTTGAACTTTCTATCTCTATCAGAGATTACTTCTTCTAATATGCTATAATTAGCAATGATTATTCTAAGAAATATATATGCAAGTTCTTCTGCTGTACTATTCTTCTTATAGGAGAGAAAATAAGTATACTTGCTCAGTTTGCAAACTACTACTAGAATGCTATTATATTGCATCTTAGTTAAGAGTTCTCATAAGAAGAGTAGCTTGATAATAAAGTTTAGACTGATGAATTGCTAAATAGTTATAAATATTGATAAGGAATATAGTAGTTTATAAGGCTTGTATTTTTCTGCTTTATTCTTCTTGCAGCTATTGCATTATTATAAAATGCTTTCAATTCTTTTCCTAAAATCTAATAAATTCCAGTATCTTTTAATACATTTATAGATTGCTCTAACTCCCTAATATTCGTATGCTAGTGCACTATATACATTTCTAATATAATTGTTTTATTTATTCGGAGTTATTGATTCTGAATCCTTTTCCGAAGATTTGATTCTAAGAGCAGCATTCAGTTCTCTGTATGCATTAACGAGATTTCCTAATTCATCTTGAGCGAAGATATTCTGTATATCCGAAGAATCTGCATCTCAATAGTCTAATCTTCTGCTAAGAGCATTTGCTTGTTCGTTCTTCAAGCTTTTGTAATATATAATCTTAAAATCGAATTGTAAGAAGAATTCTACTTATCTAACTTATTGCTTATTCAAAACCTTAGTTATTATAAATATAGTTAGATTCTTATAATCCGAGTAAACTATAATCAGATATTGTATGCTAATAAAATAGTATTGCTACTTCTTGAAAGCTTTTACTATTGCTATAAGTTTCTAATTAGGGATTCTGTAGTTGATTTCTAAGCTATTTAACTTCTTCGAGAAGTTGCTTATAATTCTCAGATGTTCTTAATTATCTTGCTAATCAAATTGTTCTCCGAGTATATATTCCAATGCATCAGTTTCAACTTTAAAAAGCTTGTAAGGATCTGCTTTATACAGAATTGGTTCTGAGATAATATGCTTAATGATTTCGTTGAAAGCTTCTTATGCTTCAGGGATTTATTCGAAAGATTATTCTTTTTTTGTAAGATTTGTAAGAGAATATACAATTCGGCTATAGTTCTTAATGAACTGCTTATAGAAGTTAATGTATTTGAGGAAAGATTTAATATTCCTAATATTTCTGGGAATTAGCTAGTTTCTAATAGCTTCTATCTTATTCTTCTATAGCTTGATGCATTCTAGCTCGATTGTGAATCCGAGATAGTTAACTTTTTGTATATGAAAGTAACTCTTTGCAGATTTTACAAGAAGTTTTGCATCTTAGAGCATTTGTAATACTGTTTCCATATGTTTCTTATATTCTTTAAGTATTCGAGAGTAGATAAGAATATTGTTGAGATAGACAATGATGAACTGGTTTAAATGCTTGCATAGAATATGATTGATTATTTCTTGGAATAAAGCTGAAGTATTCGTTAGATTAAAGAGCATAATTAAATATTCGTAGTATTTATAGCGTATTCTAAAAGCAGTTTTCCATTCTTTTTCTTTCTTTACTCTGATCAGATTATAAGCTTCTTTTAGATTCAGAACTATGAATTACTATGCTTCTTGCAATCTGTTTTGTAATTCCTTAATGAGTAGCAATAGATATCAGTTTTTAATCATAATATTGTTGAATTGCTTGTAATTAATATATAGCCTAAGCTTGCTGTTTTTCTTAAGTATAAATAGAATAAGGTATTCTGCTAGTGATTGCAATAATTATATATATTCTTTCTTAAGGTTCTTATCGAGATACTTTCTAAGTGCTTCTAGCTGTACTTTATCTAATCTGTAAATAGGAAAGAATTTGAGCTGCTTTCCTTCTTGTAGCAAGATCTCATAGTTGTATAAGCTGTATTCTGGCAATCCTGTATCTAATTCTTTCTGAAATAGTTTCTTGAACTTGTAATATTCTTATAATATGTTCGCAAGTATTAGTTCTGATCCTTATGCTGTTTCTGCTATCTGAAGAAACAGTAGATACTGTTGAGCGTGCTTCTTTTCTGATAGCGTTTTCGAGAGCTTTAAGCATTCGCTCCAGGCTGAACTGAGCGCTTAAGAGCTTAGTTTCGAGGTTTTTCTCGTATAGTTTCACAATCCACATTCTAAAGTTTTTCCTTATCGCTCCGAAGCAAACCGTCTTGCTGAGAGCCTCGCTTCTGTTATTTTGCTAACCTATTAGCGCTCTAGCACTGTTTGGATTCGCTTATCACTAGATTCTTCTCCTTGAACTGCTAGCTCTGCTAACTTGAAAGTATGTATGAAGTTGTATGAAGCTTCTTTTCCTGAGTATTCTTTAATCACTAGCTTCAATCCTGCACCATTGATTGTAACTATCTCTCTGGATATAGCTTGTTCTCATGAGATCTAGCTAGTAGTCCAATTGATTCGAGAATTGTGCTTCTTGAGCTATGGAAGCTCTATAATCAGCTTATACTATGCTATATTCGTAATATCAAAGAAAGCTCTGATTATGCATTCTTGAATTAAGATAGATAGATAATCAGTCTTCTTATCGATTACTCCTTAATTATAAGCAACAGATTATTCTTTCACAGTACTGAGAGTGTATAAGCATCTTTTTCATTTCCATTATAGTTATACTTAATTAATAATATATGGAAATATAAAGTTTCTCTAAGCACTACTGTTCAATAGTGCGCTGTATTTGTATTCTTAAATATATATATCGAATTTAATATAAGCATAATTTGTTCTAGAAGCTTTATATAGAAACTATTCTGATCTGATTATCTGTAGTTCTTTTATAAGCAATTCTGTTCTTTTGAGTTTATTGAAAACTATTTATTCTTCTAAGCCTGCTTTGCTACTTCTTAAGCAAGCTTCTTAGCTTGCTTTTGCTCATATCATTATTATTCCTAATCTTTCTTTTGTTAATGCTAGTTGCAAATCTTATCATTAATATAAATCATACAGAGTATTATCTTGCACTGCTACTATTTTATTTTCTTATTTATATATTGCATGGAGCAGTTATCTAGTAATTCAATGTATACATTATAGTATTGCTTATTAAGAATCTTTCTGAAGCAGAATTCCTATTCTTTAACAGCCTGAAGGATTTATTCTGATTTTCTAACGGGAAATTATTCATATTGCACCTTCTCCGAGAAATGCGTTCTGCAGCTATAATAGATGCAGGAGATCCATGCTAATTCGTAATATTGATTGTGAAGTAAGCTGATTCGAGGATTCTTATCTTTCTATGCCTTAATATTCTGCAAGGGAATGCAGATGAAGAGCTCTTTCAGCCCTATTCTATAGATAAGATATTCAATCCATGTTGTTTCCTTGTTCCATCCAATGCTGAAAGAGAATCTTCCTGTAAGCTTCTTAGATTCATTGTTTACAGGAGACTTCAGTAAATTGTTAGATTATTCGTTCTAGCTTGATCTTTCTGTTATCTGAAAAGCGTTTTCGGTATTATTTAAGTATTTATACTAATAATCAAAAGAGTATCATTCTTTGTTCATTTTCCTAATTATAGTGTCTGGTGCAGGTGATGAGGAATAGCGAAGAGCACTATCGTTAAGCCCTTCCTCCAGCGCCTGAATGCTCTGTTCTACAATGTTAGAGCAATCCGAGTTGCTATTCGTAAGAATGCTAAGCATACACCCTCGCTCTGCTATTGCTATTTATCTGCAGCACCAAGGCTTCTGAGAGAACCATTCTGATCCTTCCTTACTCGAGAGATGTATTAAGCAGTTATCATTAT
Source organism: Cryphonectria parasitica EP155 (assembly GCF_011745365.1). Taxonomy (NCBI): domain Eukaryota; kingdom Fungi; phylum Ascomycota; class Sordariomycetes; order Diaporthales; family Cryphonectriaceae; genus Cryphonectria; species Cryphonectria parasitica. The sequence continues at coordinate 3,368,396 of NW_024468915.1, forward strand.
AGCAGAATGTTCAGCTGAGACTTCCGTAATTAATAGAATCCGATACTTGCTCCGAGAGAGTGTTTTTGCTCAATTGATTGAGCTCCTGTTATCAAGCAATATTCATCTAGCATTCTTCCTGAACTAATTACTATTTATTCTTTCAGAATTAATAGCAATTGCATGCAATATATTCTTATTTGTTGCAATTATAGCAAGTAATGCTATTCCTTTTACTATACTGCTTGTTAGCAGCATCGAGTTTCATGAAGCTAGCATATATAGTGCTGCTCTAAACTATACTGCTATATTGATTGCTATTCTTGTTTTGAAGTTTCTTGCTTATATTAGCTGAAAACCTTCAAGTTTAGCTTCCTCTCTTCTTGAACTTCTCTATCCGTTGTTCATATAAACGGTTGTTAATGCAGATAGCTTGATTGAAGAACGTTACAAAGTCTTCCAGCTAATCCTGCTTAAAGATTTCATCTTTAATATTATCCTTAAATCCCTTATAATAGTATTTCATAAGATTCTTATCTTCTTACGGGAATTGCGCTAAGAATTGCTTGAATCTAATTATATAAGCAGAAGCTAACTTAGTTTATCTGAGATTCATGAGCTGCTAAGCTGTAATGCATTCTTCGTTAGAGTTATCAAAAGTCTCTTTGAAAGCTTTTTCAAAGCTTTCAAAAGAATTAAATATATTCTTAGTACTCTGAATATGTATGTTAGAGTTGTTTTGATGCTCTAAGTGGTTGCATAGAAAGAGCTTGTACTAAATAAGAGCATTCTTTTCGAAATGAGTTTCTGCAAGAATAATCTTTTCAGATTCTATAATAAACTGGATTGCATAATGCAAGAAATATATCCTGCAGTGGATAAGGAATTCATGCAGCGTTTTCTAATTGCTATTATATATAGCGAGCTTATTCATCTTGTACGCCTTTCCAGCACTATTAATAGCTGTAGAGATGAACTGCGCTTGTTAAGCCTGCTAAGCTAGCTGAGCCTGTTAGTTAGCAATAGTAGCGCTTTAAGCCTGCTGTTATTCATGCAGATCCTGAATACGCTGAATAAGCTGATACATCTGGTTAATCAGTTCTTCCTGAGTAGGGGCGTGCGAAGACGAAGAGGTTTCTGGAGAAGCCATCGTATTCCGTATTACTTAAGGGGATAATACTGAACCGTTCTTGAACAAGAGTTATCAAAATGTAATGAGCACTGCAGCAATCCGAAGATTCCTAAGTATATGAAGAGTTTATGCTAACAAGAGCGGTATCAAAATATCAAGTTCTTGAATACGGAACTGTATAAGTCTTAATAAGCGATGCAAGTGTTCACTGCCTTTGGAGCTACTTAGTATAGAAGACTGAATACTTAGATTGATAACTGAAGAGCTATATACTGAATTTATCTAATGGTAATGAACGTGTTCTTATATATTCAGCTCTTTAGTATGGATATGTTGGATAGCAACATATTCAAGTTATCCTGCTAGCTCTGAATAGCACATATCCGAAGCTATCCTTCCTGATTGATCGTATTCATAACCCTAACCCTGGGTTATGTAATCAATGCTTTTGTCAGGATGTTGAGTCCTTGACACTTGGTCCCTATTACTCGTAACCTGTTCTGTGACCTGCATGTTGGATGGGTTATAACAAAACTGATTATCTATCTGTTTTGATTCAAGAATGCATAACTAAAGCTTTCTTTGATATTATGGATACAGCATAGTATGAGCTGATTATAAGACTTTCATGGCTCAAGGAGCACAATTCTCGAATTGATTGGACTACTGGCTAGCTCTTATGAGAACAAGCTGTATTCAGAGAGATAGTTGTAATCAGCAGCGCAGGATCGAAGCTAGTTGTTGAAGAATACTCAGAAAAAGAAGCTTCAAACAATTTTACAGATATCTTCAAACTAGCAGAGCTGGCAGTTCAAGGAAAAGAATCTAGTGATAAGCGAATCCAAACAGTGCTAGGGCGCTAACAGGTTAGCAAAACAATGAAAGCGAGATTCTCAACAAGTTGGTTCGCTCCAGAGCAACAAGGAAAAGCTTCAGAATGTGAATTGTGAAACCATACGGGAAAAACCTCGAAAACAAGCTCTCGAGCGCTCGGTCCGGCCCGGAGCGAACGCTTAAGGCTCTTGAAAACGCTATCGGAAAAGAAGCACGCTCAACAGTATCTACTGTTCCTATCCTAAAGTCAAAGTGTTCTCAAGATAGAGGATAGTTTTTTTGAGTGAGAAATTTTTTAGCGCTAGCAAAAACAGGGGTAAGAGGATCGTTTTTTTCTTCTGTAAACTGTCCTCAACTCAATTTTTAAGCTTTCTATCTCATTTCAATTTGAAGTCTGATTGCTTCCCTTAAAACTCTATCATTTCTGAATTTCAAGTTCTCATCATCTTTCTTTCTATTTCAATTGCAGGATTTGTATTTCTAGGATAAAGGATTGAGGTGGTCAGATCCGCATTTTTACCCGCATTAAAAACAACCAATTGCTTTGCTTTATTTCTAGGGCATATTCCTAACTCGCAATTCTAATCAGAATCTAGCTATAGCTGATTTTATTTATAATTTGAAAATATATAATAGATAAAAGAGAGCAGAAAAGCTTATTCTAAAGTCAAAGTGTTCTCAAGGTAGAGAACAGTTTTTTTGAGTGAGAAATTTTTTAGCGCTAGCAAAAACAAGGGTAAGAGGATCGTTTTTTTCTTCTGTAAACTGTTCTTAACTCAATTTTTAAGCTTTCTGTCTTATTTCAATTTGAAATCTGATCACTTCCCTTAAAACTCTATCCTAAAGTCAAAGTGTTCTCAAGATAGAGGACAGTTTTTTTGAGTGAGAAATTTTTTAGCGCTAGCAAAAACAGGAGTAAGAGGATCGTTTTTTTCTTCTGTAAACTGTTCTCAACTCAATTTTTAAGCTTTCTGTCTCATTTCAATTTGAAGTCTGATCGCTTCCCTTAAAACTCTATCATTTCTGAATTTCAAGTTCTTATCATCTTTCTTTCTATTTCAATTGCAGGATTTGTATTTCTAGGGTAAAGGATTGAAGTGGTCAGATTCGCATTTTTATCTGCATTAAAAACAACCAATTGCCTTGCCTTATTTCTAGGATATATCCCTAATCCGCAATTCTGATCAGAATCTAGCTATAGCTGATTTTATTTATAATTTGAAAATATATAATAGATAAAAGAGAGCAGAAAAGCTTATCCTAAAGTCAAAGTGTCCTCAAGGTAGAGGACAGTTTTTTTGAGTAAGAAATTTTTTAGCGCTAGCAAAAACAGGGGTAAGAGGATCGTTTTTTTCTTCTGTAAACTGTCCTCAACTCAATTTTTAAGCTTTCTGTCTCATTTCAATTTGAAGTCTGATCACTTCCCTTAAAACTCTATCATTTCTGAATTTCAAGTTCTTATTATCTTTCTTTCTATTTCAATTGCAGGATTTGTATTTCTAGGATAAAGGATTGAAGTGGTCAGACCCGCATTTTTACTCGCATTAAAAACAACCAATTACCTATCCTAAAGTCAAAGTGTTCTCAAGATAGAGAACAGTTTTTTTAAATGAGAAATTTTTTAGCGCTAGCAAAAACAGGGATAAGAGGATTGTTTTTTTCTTCTGTAAACTGTTTGTCAGGTGGAAAGGTTGCAAAGGCAATGTGGCGAGGTCTTTCTCTCTTTCAGGGTGTAATGAGCACTGCAGCAATCCGAAGATTCCTAAGTATACAAAGGGGTTTATGCTAACAAGAGCGGTATCAAAGTATCAAGTCCTTGAATACGGAACCGTACAAGTCCTAATAAGCGATGCAAGTATTCACTGCCTTTGGAGCTACTCAGTATATGAAACTGAATACTTAGATTAACAACTGAAGAGCTATATACTGAATCTATCTAATAGTAATGAATGTATTCTTATATATCCAGCTCTTCAGTTCTGACTATCCTAACTATATTCCGATTCCTCATAGTCGTTTCCTAAATATGTTGACTATATCCATAGTTGATATAGTTGCGCTAGTAATCCTAATCCGGGTTATGTAATCCTGATTGGTACCCGATGTTGGATTGTGATACCTGGTTCCTTGGTTGATGAAGCTTATCCTGTAACCTGCATGTTGAATGAGTCATAACATCATCTCCCTCCTATCAGTCATTATTCTCAACAATCTTCTGTAAGTATTCTAGCAAGTTCTTCATATACATGATCTCGCCTTCCTGATTGAGATATTGAACAGAATCAACAAATCCCGTATTCGCAAACCTTCTTCCGTTCCAAAGAGTACCCAAGATCGAAATCTCTTGGTTTCCTGCCTTTTGGAAAATTTTATCGAAATTGTTAGGGCCGATTGTGCCAGCAAGGCTCAGAGCCAGCTAAGCCAGCTGGATTACGGATGACTAAGCAATATGCGGCTATAAAGCGGCTTTCTAGCCACGTCAGCACTGCTGAGCAGAACTTAGCTCCTTAGGCCTCAATGTTATTCTGGTTGTATACCCCTGAAAGAGAGAAAAGACCTCGCCACATTGCCTTTGCAACCTTTCCACCTGACAGTTTGAGGCCTGGCCCTTTTAAAGGAGGCAATCCGGCGAGGCTTTCTATCTTTTTTTTTCTTCCCTAGGAGCAGCGCTAACACTGAGCAGGAGCAGAGCAAACGATCAGACCACTATTCTTTTCGAACCTTCGAGCCTTTAACCTTCGAGCCTTTGACCTTCGAGCCTTCGATTTTCGAGCTTTCGAGCCTTGAATACAGCGAGCAAGCAGTGCCGAGCAAGCAGTATGCAAGCAGCGTGCGAGAAGCGTTCAGAAGAGATTCAGAGCATTCGAGTTGCTAAGCTAGAGCATACAGCGAGCAAGCAGTGTCGAGCAAGCAGTATGCAAGCAGCGTGCGAGAAGCGTTCAGAAGAGATTCAGAGCATTCGAGTCGCTAAGCTAGAGCAAACAGCGAGCAAGCAGTATGCAAGCAGCGTGCAAGAAGCGTTCAGAAGAGATTCAGAGCATTCGAGTCGCTAAGCTAGAGCAAACAGCGAGCAAGCAGTATGCAAGCAGCGTGCGAGAAGCGTTCAGAAGAGATTCAGAGCATTCGAGTCGCTAAGCTAGAGCATACAGCGAGCAAGCAGTGTCGAGCAAGCAGTATGCAAGCAGCGTGCGAGAAGCGTTCAGAAGAGATTCAGAGCATTCGAGTCGCTAAGCTAGAGCATACAGCGAGCAAGCAGTGTCGAGCAAGCAGTATGCAAGCAGCGTGCGAGAAGCGTTCAGAAGAGATTCAGAGCATTCGAGTCGCTAAGCTAGAGCAAACAGCAAGCAAGCAGTATGCAAGCAGCGTGCAAGAAGCGTTCAGAAGAGATTCAGAGCATTCGAGTCGTTAAGCTAGAGCAAACAGCGAGCAAGCAGTATGCAAGCAGCGTGCAAGAAGCGTTCAGAAGAGATTCAGAGCATTCGAGTTGCTAAGCTAGAGCAAATAGCGAGCAAGCAGTGTGCAAGCAGCGTGCGAGAAGCGTTCAGAAGAGATTCAGAGCATTCGAGTTGCTAAGCTAGAACAAAGTGTGTTCTTCGCTATTCGAGCGAGAAAGCAGAGTGAGCAAGCAGTAGATCTGAGTATCTTCTGTTTTCGAGAGTGTGTTCTTCGCTATTCGAGCGAGAGAGCAGAGTGAGCAAGCAGTAGATCTGAGTATCTTCTGTTTTCGAGAGTGTGTTCTTCGCTATTCGAGCGAGAGAGCAGAGTGAGCAAGCAGTAGATCTGAGTATCTTCTGTTTTCGAGAGTGTGTTCTTCGCTATTCGAGCGAGAGAGCAGAGTGAGCAAGCAGTAGATCTGAGTATCTTCTGTTTTCGAGAGTGTGCTCTTCGCTATTTGAGCGAGAGCGCAGAGCTGAAGCGGAGTGTCCGCTTGGCAACTGAAGTTGCTTGGGTATTAGGTTGCAAACCAATTATCCTTCTGCGCCTAGCGGTGGAGCGAAGCGTGGCAACGGCTTCAGAGTTGCTAGAGAGCAACTCTCAAGACGGAAAGCTGTAATTATCCGTTATAGCTGCAGGGATGCTGTTCTGGATGCTGGGCTCCTTGGCTGCAAACCAAGTCCCTGGTGGAAGGCTTGCAACCTACATCAAACAGCTTTAAGTTCTGAAGAGTGCCTGGATAAAGCGCTGAGGGAGCAGCGACTGAGCAGCGTATATGGCGCGGGTATTGCACTCGGAAGACTTACGTCTGGAATGTGATTAAAAAGAGATTTTTTTTTTTTTCACAGGCTTCGGGGACGAAGCCAGAAGAGAAGGAGGGAGATGGTTGAGAAGCCTTGAGAGGCCTGAGGCACTGAGAGATCTTGAGAAGCTTTGAGAAGCCTGAGACTCTGAGAGGCTTTGAGAAGCCTGAGGCACTGAGAGACCTTGAGAGACCTTGAGTGGCTTAGAAGCCTGAGGCACTGAGAGATCTTGAGAAGCCTTGAGAGGCTTGAGGCACTGAGAGATCTTGAGAGGCCTTGAGAGGCCTGAGGCACTGAGAGACCTTGAGAGATCTTGAGAAGCCTTGAGAGGCTTGAGGCACTGAGAGATCTTGAGAGGCCTTGAGAGGCCTGAGGCACTGAGAGATCTGAGAGGCTTTGAGAAACCTGAGGCACTGAGGGATCTTGAGAAGCTTTGAGAAGCCTGAAGCACTGAGAGATCTTAAGAGCCTGAAGCACTGAGAAGGCGTAGGAGCAGCTAGGAAGCAGCGAAAGCCTGGAAGCAGCGAAAGCCTGGAAGCAACGGAAGCTTGGGAGCAACGAAAGCCTGGAAGCAACGGAAGCTTGAGAGCAACGGAAGCCTGGAAGCAACGAAAGCTTGGAAGCCTCAAAGGCCTTGAGGACAAGGCCTGATAAGGGGGGACAATCTGTTAGGGCCGATTGTGCCAGCAAGGCTCAGAGCCAGCTAAGCCAGCTGGATTACGGATGACTAAGCAATATGCGGCTATAAAGCGGCTTTCTAGCCACGTCAGCACTGCTGAGCAGAACTTAGCTCCTTAGGCCTCAATGTTATTCTGGTTGTATACCCCTGAAAGAGAGAAAAGACCTCGCCACATTGCCTTTGCAACCTTTCCACCTGACAGAAATGCCCATCTGTTCCTATTGCGAGGATCGTGGTTTCGAATCTTGCAAGGTATCTTCCGGAAACTCTTCTCGTTGTATCGAATGCGTTCGACTGAGCTGCTCCAAGTGCGACGTCATAGGCCCTTTTCCCGAGGAGCTTCGCAATATTGCTACTCAATATCGAAAGTTGGAGAATGAGATCGAGAAAAGAAAGATCGAGCTTCTCCATTTACACTAACAGAAGCGAATGTGATCCGAGAAGATGAAACATGCCCTGCGTTGTAGCATTACTTGCATGGAGGAATTGGATCGTATAGAGGCTGAGGAGGCTGAGGCTGAGAGGGTGTGTATTGCTGCTGAAGTGCAGGCTGTAGTGGCAGAGAAATCTGTTGTTGTAGCTGAGGATCCTTCCTTTGAAAGTTTCAACTGGAACTCTGTGGATTTGAGAGGTTCTGTGGTGAATTGGTCGGGCTTTCTGGAGAGTGAGGTTCCTGAGGCTTCTGAGTCTCGGTTCGGGGCGGAGCGATCGTCTTAGGTACTGGTTTCCTTCCTTTTCCAATATTCAGCTATCTTTTCCTGAGCATTTTTGATATTTTTCTGTGATTCCCAAGAATTTTCGCTCGCTGGATAGCCTTTCCATTTGATAAGATATTCCCTTATACTGTCTGTGCCTCTATGCTTAAGGATCTTTTCCACCTCATACTCTGGTTTATTGTTTTCCACTTCTGCTATATTGTTCGCTGGTATTTCCTATGCTGCTAGTTCCAGCAGTGAGATGTGAAAAACCGAGTATATCCTTATTCCATGAGATAATGCTAACTCGTAGTTAACTGAGGAAATCTGTTGCAAGATTTTGAATGGTCCCAACTTCTTGTAGTTAAGTTTGTTGCTGGGTCTGGTTGTTTTGATGTTTTTTCGAAGTAGGTAAATCTTATCTCTCTTCTGTAGGATTAGTTCCTCAATCCTTTTGGAGTTTGCATATTGTGCTATTTGTTCCTAAACAAATTGTAGTTCTGATTGGAGTTTCTTCTGAACTTTCTTAATCTTCTTAACTCTTTTGTCTGCAACTTCTACATCTGCTTTCAGCAGTATCTCATAATAAGCTGTTAGATTATATTTATAAAGTATAAAGAATAATAACTTTTTTATTATACTTATATCTGCACTATTATAAGCGAACTATGCAAGAAGCAATAGATTAACTCAGTTGTTCTGTTTCTAATTAATATAGTATTATAAATACTATTCAATAACTTGATTCATTCTTTCCATTTATTTATCTATTTATAAATGAAATATTATGAATATTCTGTAGTATATTCCAAGTTGTTTCATAAGCGAAGTTCAAAATTTTGAGTTGAACTTTCTATCTCTATCAGAGATTACTTCTTTTAGTATGCTGTAGTTAGCAATAATTGTTCTGAGGAATATATATGCAAGTTCTTCTGCTATACTGCTTTTCTTATAGAAAAGAAAATAAGTATACTTGCTCAATCTGCAAACTACTATTAGAATGCTATTATATTATACTTTAATTAAGAGTTCTTATAAGAGAAGTAGCTTAGTAATAAAGTTTAGACTGATAGATTGCTAAATAGTTATAAGTATTAGTAAGGAATGCAGTAATTTATAAAGCTTATATCTTTCTGCTTTATTCTTCTTGCAGCTATCGTATTATTATAAAATGCTCTCAATTCTTTTCCTAAGATCTGATAAATTCCAATATCTTTTAATGCATTTATAAATTGCTCTAATTCTCTAATGCTTATATACTAGTACACTATATATATCCTTGATATAATTATCTTATTCATCTGGAATTATTAATTCTGAGTTCTTTTCCAAGAGTTTGATTCTGAGAGCAGCATTCAGTTCTCTATATACATTAACGAGATTTCCTGACTCATCTTGGACGAAGATATTCTATATATCCGAGAAATCTGCATTTCAATGATCTGATCTTCTGCTGAGAGCATCTGCTCGTTCATTCTCTGAGCTTTTGCAGTATATAATCTTGAAATCGAACTATAAGAGGAATTCTGCTTATCTAACTTATCGCTTGTTCAAAACCTTAATCATTATGAATGTAATCAGATTCTTGTGATCCGAGTGAACTATGATCAGATATTGTGCGCTAATGAAATAGTATTGCTACTTCTCAAAAGCTTTTACTATTGCTATGAGTTTCTGATCAGAGATTCTGTAATTAATTTCCGAGCTATTCAACTTCTTTAAGAAGTTGCTTATAATCCTTAAACATTCTTGATTATCTTGCTGATCAAGTTGTTCTCCGAATGCATATTCTGATGTATTAATCTCAACTTCAAAGGATTTGTAGGAATCTGCTTTATATAGAACTAGCTCTGAGATAATATGCCTGATGATCTCGTTGAAAGCTTCTTATGCCTTAGAGATTCATTCAAAAAGCTGTTCTTTTTTGGTAAGATTTGTAAGAGAGTGTGCAATCCAGCTGTAGTTCTTAATGAACTGCTTATAGAAGTTAATATATCCAAGGAAAAACCTAATATCTCTAATATTCCTAGGAACTAGCTAATTCCTAATAGCTTCTATCTTATCTTTCTATAGCTTAATGCATTCTAGCTTGATTGTGAATCCGAGATAGTTAACCTTTTGTATATAAAAGTAATTCTTTGCGAGTTTCACAAGAAGTTTCGCATTCTGAAGCGTTTGCAATACTATTTCTACGTATTTTTTGTATTCTTCCAGTATTTGAGAGAAAATGAGGATATTATCGAGATATGCAATGATAAACTGGTTTAGATGCTTATGCAGAATGTGATTGATTATCTTCTGGAATGAAGCTGAAGCATTCGTTAAGCTGAAGAGCATAATCAAATATTCGTAGTATTTGTAGCACGTTCTGAAAGCAGTTTTCCATTCTTCTTCTTCCTTTACTCTAATCAGATTGTAAGCTCCTTTCAGATTTAGAACTGTGAACTACTGTGCTCCTTGCAATCTATTTCATAGTTTCTTAATGAGTAGCAACGAGTATCGGTTTGTTATGACCCATCCAACATGCAGGTCACAGAACAGGTTATGAGTAACAGGAACCAGGTGTCAAGGATTCAACGTTCTGACAAAGCATCGATTACATAACCCAGAGTTAGGGTTATTAGCGGATAGATACAGTCGACGTCTATTCCGTCGATGAAGGAATCGATGAAGTCAACATCGATCCTATCTATCCGAACTGAAGAACCGAGTATATGAAGGTTTACATTTCCTACTGTTAGATAGATTTCCTTCAGATAGTTCTTTAGTTGTTAATCTAAGTATTCAGTTTCATATACTGAGTAGCCCCAAAAGCAGTAAACACTTGCATTGCTTATTAGGACTTGTACAGTTCCGTATTCAAGGACTTGATACTTTAATACCGCTCTTGTTAGCATAAACCTCTTGTATACTTAGAAATCTTTGGATTGCTGCAGTACTCATTACATTTTGATAACTCTTGTTCAAGAATGGTTCAGTATTACCCCTTGAGCAATACGGAACACGATAGCTCCTCCAGGAATCCCTTCGTTCTCGCGCGCCCCTACTCAGGAAGAACTGGTTAACCAGATGTATCAGCTCATCCAGCGCATCCAGAACCTGCGCGAATAACAGCAGGCCCAGAGCGCTACCATCGCTAACCAACAGGCTCAGCTAGCCCAACAGGCTCAGCAGGCACAGTCCACCTCTACAGCCACCAATAGTGCTGGAAAGGCGTACAAAATGAATAAGCTGGCTATATATAACAGCAACCAGAAAACGCTGCATGAATTCCTTACCTACTGCAGAGCATATTTCTTGTATCATACAATTCAGTTCATTATGGAATCTGAAAAGATTATTCTTGCAGAAACTCGTTTTAAGAAGAATGCTCTTATCTAGTATGAATCTTTTCTGTATAACTACTTGAAGTATTAGAACAATCCCGATATGCATATCTAGGATACTAAGAATATGTTTGATTCTTTTGAAGGCTTCAAGAAAGCTCTCAAGAAAACCTTTAGTAATTCCAATGAAGAATATATCACAGCTTAGCAGCTTATAAACCTTAAGCAGATCAAGTTAGCTTCTGCTTATATAGTTAGATTCAAGCAACTCTTAGTACGATTTCTGTAGAAAGACAAGAATCTTATGAAGCATTATTACAAGGAACTTAAGAATAATATTAAAGATGAAATCTCCAAGCAGGATTAGCTGGAAAACTTCGCAATATTCTCTAATCAAGCTATCTGCATCAATAACTGTTTGTATGAATGATGAATGAAGAAGTTCAAGAAGGGAGGAAGCTAGATTTGGAGGTTTCCAGCTAATACGAGCAAGAAACTTTAAAATAAGAATAGCAGTTGATATGGCAGTACAGCTCAGAGCAGCACTATGCATGCTGATTCCATAGAACTCGATGCAGCTAACAGGCAGTATAGCAAGAGAAACAATATTACTTGCTATAACTGCAACAAACAAGGATATATTGCATATAACTGCTATCAACTCTGAAAGAATAAATAGCAGCTAGTTTAGAAAGGATGCCAGATGAATGTCGCTCGATAACAGGAATTCAATCAACTGAGCAAAAACACTTCCTCGAAGCAAGTATTGAACTCTATTGATTATGGAAGTTTCAGCTGGATATTCTGCTATAATAACAACTGCTTAACATACTTCTCGAGTAAGGAAGATTCAGAATAGTTTTCTTAGAAGCCTCAGCGCTGCAGACAAATAGCAACAGTAGGGCGAGAATACACGCCTAGCATCCTCACGAGTAGCAATTCGGACTGCTCTGACATCGCGGAGCAGAGCATCCAGATGCTGAAAGAAGGGCTTAACAACAGTGCCCTTCGCTATTCCTCATTACCTGTACCGGATACTATAATCAGAGAAATGAACAAGAGATGATATCCTCTTAGTTATTAGTATAAATACTTAAATGATACTGAAAATGCTTCTCAAGCAATGAAAAGATCAAGCTAGACCGAACAATCTAATGATTCACTGGAGTCTCCTGTAAACAATGAACCCAAGAAGCCTACAAGAAGGTTCTCCTTCAGCATTGGATAGAACAAGGAAACAATATGAATTGAATATCTCGTTTATGGAATAAGACTAGAGAAGCTCTTTACCTGCATCCCCTTGCAGAACATCAAGGCACAAGAAAATAAGAATCCCCGGATCAGCCCATTCCATAACCTACACTACGAATTAGCTTGAATCTCCTATACCTATTATAGCTGCAGAACGCATTTTTCGAACAAAGTATAATACGAATAGTTCTTCATCAGAGAGCTAGAACAAATTCTTCAGGCTGTTGAAGAACAGAAACTCCGCTTCAGAGAGATTCTCAACAAACAGCACTACAATGCATATATCGGGCTATCAGACAACTGCTCCATACAATGTATAAACAAGAAGATAAAATGGTAGCAGTACAAAATAATACTCTGTACAATTCATATTAATAATAAGATTTGCAACTAGCATTAATAGAAGAAAGATTAGGAATAATAACAATATAAGCAAAAGCAAGCTAAGAAGCTTGCTTAAGAAGCAGCGAAGCAGGCTTAGAAGAATAAGCAGTTCTCAATAAACTCAAAAGAACAGGATTGCTTATAAAGAGATTGCAGATAATCAGATCGGAATAGTTCCTATATAAAGCTTCTAGAACAGATTATATTTATATCAAGTTTAATATATACATTTAAGAATATAAATACAGCGCACTATTGAACAGTAGCACTCAGGGAAACTTCATATCCCCATATATCATCAATCAGGCATAATTATAATAGAGATGAAAGAGATGCTCATACACTCTCAGCACTGTAAAAGAACAATCTGTTGCATACAACCAAGAAATAATTAATAAGAAGACTGATTATCTATCTATTTTAATTCAAGAATATATAACTAGAGCTTCCTTTAATATTATGAATACAGCATAGCATAAGCTGATTATGAAGCTTCCATAGCTTAAGAAGCACAATTCTCGAATTGATTGAACTACTGGCTAGATCTCATGGGAACAAGCTGTACTCAGAGAGATAGTTACAATCAACAGCGCAGGATCGAAGCTAGTAATTGAAGAATACTCAGGAAAAGAAGCTTCACACAACTTCTCACATACTTTCAAACCAGCAGAGCTAGCAATTCAAGGAGAAGAATCTAGTAACAGGCGAACTCCAATAGTGCTAGGGCGCTAACAGGTTAGCAAAACAATGAAAGTGAGATCCTTAGCAAGTTGGTTCACCCCAGAGCGACAAGGAAAAGCTTTAGAATATAGATTGTAAAACTACACAAGAAAAACCTCGAAACCAGGCTCTCGAGCGCTCAGTCCAGCCTGAAGCAAACGCTTAAAGCTCTCAAAAACGCTACCAAAAACAATGAATGAAAAGAAGCACGCTCAACAATACCTACTGTTCCTTCAGATAGCAGAAACAGCACAAGGATCAGAACCAATACTTGCAAACATACTACGAGAATACTACAAGTTTAAGAAACTGTTTCAGAAAGAATTGAATACAGGATTGCTAGAATACAGCTCATATAACTACGAGATCCCGCTACAAGAAGAGAAATAGCTCAAATTCTTCCTTATCTACAAACTAAACAAGGTACAGCTAGAAGCATTTCGGAAGTATCTCGATGAGAATCTTAAGAAAGGATATATACAACTATTGCAATTATCAGCAGGATACTTCATTCTGTTTATATCTAAGAAAAACAGCAAGCTCAAGCTATGTATTGACTACAAGCAACTCAACAATATCATAATTAAGAACTGATACCTGTTATGACTCATCCAACATGCAGGTTACGAAACAAACCCCGGCAACAAGAAACCAGGTGTCACAACCCAACATTGGACAGCTATCAACGATTAGGTAATCCAGGGTTAGGGTTATAGAGCTCAGCTAATCAGATCATAGGATGATCACTTGTGATTACCAGTGCTTAGTAATCAGTAGTGATCCGAAGTGATCACTAGTGAGCAGGAACTGAAGAGCTGGATATATAACTACACGTTTATTACCATTAGATAGATCATTGTATATAACTCTTCAGTTGTCAATCTAAGTATTCAGTCTTCTATACTGAGTAGCCTCAAAAGCAGTAAATACTTGCATTGCTTATCAGAACTTATACAGTTCCGTATTTAAGGATTTGATACTTTGATATTGCTCTTGTTAGCATAAATCTCTTTGTATATTTAGAAATCTTCGGATTGCTGCAGTACTCATTACATTTTGATAATTCTTATTCAAGAACGGATCAGTATTACCCCCTTGAGCAATACGGAATACGATAGCTCCTCCAGGAACCCCTTCGTCCTTGCGCGCCCCCACTCAGGAAGAACTGGTTAAGACCAAGTCGGCTTCTGCTTATACGGTCAGGTTCAAGCAGCTCTCAGCAAGACTTCCGTAGGAAGACAAGAATCTCATGAAACACTACTATAAGGAACTCAAGAACAACGTTAAGAACGAAATCTTCAAACAGAATTAGCTGGAGAACTTCGCAACGTTCTCTAATCAAGCTATCCGCATCGATAACCGTCTGTATGAACGACGGGTGGAGAAGTTCAAGAAGGGAGGAAGCTAGACTTGGAGATTTCCAGCTAACACGGGCAAGAAACTCCAAAACAAGAATAGCGGTTAATATAGCAGCACAGCGCAGAGCAGCACTACGTACGCCGATCCCATAGAACTCAACGCTGCCAACAGGCAGTATAGCAAGAGGAACAGCATTACTTGCTACAACTGCAACAAACAAGAACACATCGCACGCAACTGCTATCAACTCCGGAAGAACAAATAGCAACCAGTTCAGAAAGAACGCCAGATGAATGTCGCTCGATAGCAGAAACCCAATCAACTGAGCAAAAACATCTCCTCGGAGCAAGTGTTGGATCCTATTGATTATGAAAGTCTCAGCTGGACATTCTGCTATAACGATAACTGCTTAATACACCTCTCGAATAAGGAAGGTTCAGAATGGTTCCTTCAGAAGCTTCAGCGCTGCAGATAAATAGCAACAGCAGAGCGAGGTTATACGCTTAGCACAACTATGAGCAGCAGCAACTCGGACTGCTCCGATGTTACTGAACGAAGCATTCAGGTGCTGGAGGAAGGGCTTAACAACGGTGCTCTTCGCTATTTCCCATCATCTGCACCAGACATTATAACCAGGGATATGAATAAGGGATGGTATTCTCTTAGCTACTGGTGTAAACATCTAAGCAACATGGAGAATGCTTCTTAAGCAACAGAAGAACTAAGCTAGAGCAAACAATCTAGCAGTTTGCAGAAGCTCTCTGCGAACAATGATGAATCCAAGAAGCTTACAGGAAGGTTTCCCTTCAGCATTGGGTAGAATAAAGAAATAATATGGATCGAATATCTCGTTTATGGAATAGAGCTGAAAGAGCTCTTTATCTGCATCTCCTTACAGAATATTGAAATACGAGAAGATGAGAATTCTCGAATCAGCTTACTTTACGATCTATATTACAAACTAGCTTGAATCTTCTGTATTTATCATAGCTGCAGAATGCATTTCTTAGATAAGGTGCAATACGAATGATTCTCTATTAGAAAACCAGAACAAATCCTTTAGGCTGTTGAAAAACAGGAACTCTGCTTCAGAGAGATTCTCAACAGATAGCACTACAATGCATATATCAGACTACTAGATAACTGCCTCAAGCAATGCATAAACAAGAAAATAAAATGGTAGCAGTATGAAATAATACTTTGCATAATTCATATTAATAATAAGGTTTGCAATTAGTATTAATAGAAGAAAGATTAGGAATAATAATAATATGGATAAAAGCAAGCTAAGAAGCTTGCTTAAGAAGCAGCAAAGCAAGCTTAGAAGAACAAGCAATTCTTAATAAACTCAAAAAAGCAGGATTGCTTATAAAGGAACTGCAGATAATCAGATTGGAATAGTTCTTATATAAAGCTTCTAGAACAGATTATGCTTATATTAAGTTCAATATATATATTCAAGAATACAAATATAGCGCACTATTAAATAATAGCGCTTAGGGAAACTTTATATTCCTATATATCATCAATCAGGCATAATTACAATAGAGATGGAAGAGATGCTCATATACTCTCAGCACTGTAGAAGAACAATCTGTTGCATACAACTAAGAAGTAATTAATAAGGAAACTGATCATCTATCTATCTTAATCCTAGAATGTATAATCAGAGCTTCTTTTGATATTATAGATATAGCACAGTATAAGCTGATTATAGAACTTCCATAGCTTAAGAAGCACAATTCTTGAATCGATTAGACTATTAGCCAGATCTCATGGAAACAAGCTATATCCAGAGAGATAATTACAATCAACAATACAGGATCGAAGCTAGTGATTAAAGAATACTCAGGAAAAGAAGCTTCATACAACTTCATACATACTTCTAAGTTAGCAGAGCTGGCAGTTCAAGGAGAAGGATCTAGTGAGAGGCGAACTCAAACAGTGCTAGAGCGCTAGCAGGTTAGCAAAACAACGGAAGCAAGGCTCTCAGCAAGTCGGTCCGCTCCGGAGCAATAAGAAAAAGCTTTAGAAAGTAAATTATAGATCCATACAGGAAAAACCTCGAAACCAGGCCCCCGAGCGCTCAGTCCAGCTCGGAGCGAACGCTCAAAGCTCTCAAAAACATCGCTAAAAACAACGAATGAAAAGAAGCATGCTCAATAATACTTACTGTTCCTTCAAGTAGCAGAAACAGCATATGAATCAGAACTAATACTTGCGAATATACTACGAGAATACTACAAGTTTAAGAAACTGTTCCAGGAAGAATTGGATATAGGATTGCTAGAATACAGCTTATATAATCACGAGATTCTGCTACAAGAAAGGAAACAGCTTAAATTCTTTCCTATCTATAGACTAAACAAAGCATGACTAAAAGCATTTAGAGAATATCTTAATAAGAATCTTAAGAAAGAATATATATAATCATTGCAATTACTAGCAGAATACCCTATTCTATTTGTACTCAAGAAGAATAGCAAACTCAGGCTATGCATTAACTATAAGCAACTCAACGATATTACAATCAAGAACTGATATTCGTTGCTATTCATTAAGAAATTATAAGATAGATTACAAGAAGTATAATGATTTACAGTTCTAGATCTAAAAGGAGCTTACAATCTAATTAGAGTAAAAGAAGAAAAAGAATGAAAGACTGCTTTCAGAATATGCTACGGATACTACAAATATTTGATTATGCTCTTTGATTTAATAAATGCTCCAGCTTCATTCCAGGAAATAATCAATCACGTTCTATGCAAGCATCTGGATCAGTTCATTATTGCTTACTTCAATAACATTCTTATTTACTCTCGAATACTGGAGGAATACAAGAAGCATGTAGAAACAGTATTGCAAATGCTCTAAGATGCAAAACTCCTTATGAAACTCGCAAAGAGTTACTTTTATGTATGGAAAATCAACTACCTTAGATTCACAATCAAGCTAGAATATATCAAGCTACAGAAAGATAAGGTGGAAGCTATTAGAAACTAGCCAATTCCTAGGAATATCAGAGATATCAGATTTTTCCTCGGATACATTAACTTCTATAAGCAGTTTATTAAGAATTATAGCTGGATCGCATACTCTCTTACAAATCTCATCAAAAAGGAACAGCCTTTCGAATGAATCTCCAAGGCATAAGAAGCTTTCAATGAGATCATCAGATATATTACTTCAGAACTAGTTCTATGTAAAGCAAACTTTTATAAACTCTTTAAAATTAAAACCGATGTATTAGAATATGCACTCGGAGAATAACTTGGCTAGCGAAATAATCAAAGATGTTTAAGGATTGTAAGCAACTTCTCAAAGAAGTTGAATAATTCGGAAATCAACTACAGAATCCCTAATTAGAAACTTATGATAATAGTAAAAGCTTTCAAGGAATAGCAATACTATCTCATTAGCATATAATATCCAATTATAGTTCACTCAGATTACAAGAATCTAACTATATTCATAATAATCAAGATTTTGAACAAATAGCAAATCAGATGGGCAGAATTCCTCTTACAATTCGATTTCAAGATTGTATACTGCAAAAGCTCGGAAAACGGATGAGCGGACGCTTTTAGCAGAAGATTAGACTATCAAGATGCAGATTCCTCGAATATATAGAATATCTTTGCTCAAAACGAATCGGGAAATCTCATTAATGCATATAGAGAACTGAATGCAGTTCTCAGAATCGAATTCTTAGAAAGGAATCCAGAATTAATAATTCCAAACAAATAAGATAACTATATTAAGAATGTATACTATATACCAGCATATAGATATCAGGAAGTTAGAGCAATCTACAAATACATCAAAAGATACTAGAGCTTACCAGATCTTAGGAAAAGAATTGAAAGCATTCTATAACAATACAACAGCTGCAAGAAGAATAAAGCAGAAAAATACAAGCCTTATGAACTACTGCATCCCTTACCAGTATCTACAACTGTTTAGCAATCCATCAGTCTAGACTTTATTATCAAGCTATCTCTCTTATAAGAACTCTTAACTAAGATGTAATACAATAGCATCCTAGTAGTGATTTGCAAACTAAGCAAATACGCTTATTTTCTCCTCTACAAGAAAAGCAGTATAGCAGAGGAACTTGCATATACATTCCTCAGAATGATCATCGCTAATTACAGCATGCTAAAGAAGATAATCTCTAACAGAGATAGGAAGTTCAACTCGAAGTTTTGAACTTCGCTCATGAAATAACTCGGAATATACTACAGAATGTTCATAGTATTTCACTCATAAACAGATGAACAGATGGAAAGAATGAATCAAGTTGTTGAATAATACCTACAACACTATATCAATCAGAAACAGAATAACTGAATTGATCTATTGCTTCTTGCACAATTCGCTTATAATAGCACGGATATAAGTATAATAAAGAAATCATTATTCTTCATACTCTACAGATATAACTCGATAGCTTATCACAAAATGCTATCAGAAGCAAATGCAGAAGCTGCAAACAAAAGAGTTAAGAAGATTAAGAAAATTCAGAAGAAACTCTGATTAGAACTACAATTCATTCAGAAACGAATAGTACGGTATGCAAACTCCAAAAGAATTAAGAAATTAATCCTGCAGAAGGAAAATAAGGCTTATCTACTTCGGAAAAACATTAAAACAATCAGACCTAGCAACAAACTCAACTATAAGAAATTGGAATTATTCAAAATCTTACAACAGATCTCCCTAGTTAACTACGAGTTAGCATTATCTCATGGAATAAGAATATATCCGGTTTTTCACATCTTACTGCTGAAACTAGCAGTACAGGAAATACTAGCGAACAATATAGCAGAAGTAGAAAATAATGAATCAGAGTATGAGGTAGAGAAGATTCTCAAGCATAGAAGCATAAATAGCACGAGGGAATACCTTATTAAATGAAAAGGCTACTCAGCAAGCGAAAACTTATGGAAACTACGGGAGAACGTCGAGAACGCTCAAGAAAGAGTAGCTGAATATTGGAAAAGAAAAGCCAGTACCTAAGACAACTGCTCCAGCCCGAAGAGAAGCCCAGAGCTTATCATCTCATTTAAAAACCCAGACTAATCCATCACACCATTCCCTACATCCACAGAATTCCAATCAAAAACTTCGAAGAAAGGATCTCCAGCCACTGCAGCCGATTCCTCGACTACCACAAGCTCCGTGGAGATCACAGCCCGAACCTCAGCAGACATACGCTCGCGCTCCTCCTCTTCTAAACCTTTGTTTACCAATTTTATCCCCTTTTCCTGAAGGAAGCATCATTGCTTCTTCAGGCGGAACAAGCAACTCAAAGATTCCAACAAACGAGCCTAAGCATCAGCTAACTCTCGTTGACGCTCCAGCAGACGCTCCTCTTCCTCCACCTCCCTACTATCCAGACGAATCAGCTCATTGGTAATGCAGAACACTAAGAAAGTGCTATCAGGAAAAGTGTGCAAGGAAAGAAAACAGTTGGAAAACTTACAAGAAGAAACAGGAATCCAACCAGCATCACACGAACAGCTTCGCTTTATGCACTGAGAACAGCTTTTTACCCCATCCACCATCTTACATCGCACCCCTTCCTCTAAACAAAAAGAACACAGCATAATCTCATAACCGATGAATTCGATATATAAAAAACGCTCAAAATGATGAAGATGCGATTGCAACAAACCAGAAGAAGCAGAGAAAGATTTCTTCGCAATACAGGAATTTAAGATTCTATTCAACATCTCGATTAGAAAGGCATGATTACGCATACGGAGAACTTGCCAGAATACTTACAGAAGATTGTTGAGGACAACAACTGATAGAAGGGAGATGATATTATAACTCATCCAACATGCAGGTTACGAAACAAATCCCAGCAACAAGGAACCAGATATTACAATCCAACGTTGAACAGCTATCAATGATTAGGTAATCCAGGATTAGGATTACAGAGCTCAGCTAATCAGATCACAGGATGATCACTTGTAATCACCAGTGCTCAGTGATCAGTAGTGATCCGGAGTGATCACCAGTGAGCAGGAACTGAAGAGCTGGATATATAATCACACGTTCATTACCATTAGATAGATCATTGTACATAACTCTTCAGTTATCAATCTAAGTATTCAGTCTTCTATACTAAGTAGCCCCAAAGGCAGTGAATACTTGCATTGCTTATCAGGACTTGTACAATTCCGTATTCAAGGACTTGATACTTTGATACTGCTCTTGTTAGCATAAACTCCTTTGTGTACTTAGGAATCTTCGGATTGCTGCAGTGCTCATTACAATACCCGTTGCTACTCATCAAGGAACTACGAGATAGATTGCAAGGAGCATAGTGGTTTACAGTTCTGAATTTGAAAGAAGCTTATAATCTGATCAGAGTAAAGGAAGAAGAAGAATGGAAAACTGCTTTCAGAACATGCTATGAATACTACGAGTATTTGATCATGCTCTTTAGTTTAACGAATGCTTCAGCTTCGTTTCAGAAAATGATCAATCATGTTTTATGCGAATACCTGAATCAATTCATTATTGCGTATCTTGATAACATTCTTATTTACTCTCGAATGCTGAAAGAATACAAGAAATATATAAAAACAGTATTGCAAATGCTCCAAGATGCAAAACTCCTTATGAAATCTGCAAAGAGTTACTTTCATATACAAAAAGTTGACTATCTCGGATTCACAATCGAGCTGGGATATATCAAGCTACAGAAAGATAAGGTGAAAGCTATTAGGAACTAGCCAATTCTCAGGAACATCAGAGATATTAGATCTTTTCTCGGATATATCAACTTCTATAAATAGTTTATTAAGAATTATAGCTGAATTGCATACCCCCTTATAAATCTCATCAAAAAAGAACAATCTTTCGAATAAACCTTTAAGGCATAAGAAGCCTTTGATAAGATCATCAAGCACATCATCTCAGAGCCAATTCTATATAAAGCAAACTCTTACAAACCTTTTAAAGTTAAGACTGATGCATCAGAATATGCACTTGGAGAACAACTTAGTTAGCAAAACAACTAAGAATGTTTAAGGATTATAAGCAACTTCTCAAAAAAGTTGAATAGCTTGGAAATCAACTACGGAATCCCTAATCAGAAACTTATAGCAATAGTAAAAGCCTTCGAGAAATAGCAATACTATCTTATTAGTATACAATACTCAATCATAGTTTACTCGGATTACAAGAATCTAATTATATTCATAATAACTAAGGTTTTGAATAAGCAACAAATTAGATGAGTAGAATTCCTCTTATAGTTCAACTTCAAGATTGTGTACTGCAAAAGCTTGAAGAACGAACAAGCAAATGCTCTCAGCAGAAGATCAGACCATTGAGATACAGATTCCTCGGATATACAGAATATCTTCGCTCAAAACGAGTCGGAAAATCTCGTTAATGCATACAGAGAACTGAATGCTGCTTTTAGAATCGGATCCTCGGAAAGGAATTCAGAATCAATAATTCTGAATGAATAAGATAATTATATCAAGAATGTATACAATGCATCAGCATACGAGCATCAGGGAGTTAGAGCAATCTATGAATGTATCAAAAGATACTGGAATTTACTAGGCTTTAGGAAAAGAATTGAGAATATCTTATAATAATGCAACAGCTGCAAAAAGAATAAAGCAAAAAAATATAAGCCTTATAAACTACTGCATTCCTTATCAGTATCTACAACTATTTAGCAATCTATTAGTTTAGACTTTATTATTAAGCTATTTTTCTTACGAGAACTCTTAACTAAGATGCAATATGATAGCATTCTAGTAATAGTTTGCAGACTGAGCAAGTATGCTTACTTTCTTCCTTATAAGGAAAGCAGTATAGCAAAGGAACTTGTATATGCATTTCTCAGAATAATCATTGCTAATCATAGCATACTAGAAGAAGTAATCTCTAATAGAGATAGAAAGTTCAATTCAAAGTTTTGAACTTTACTCATAAAACAGCTCGGAATATACTACAGAATATTCATAGCATTTTATTTGCAAACAGATGAATAGATAGAAAGAATAAATCAAGTTGTTGAATAGTATTTTCAATACTATATCAATCAGAAATAGAACAATTGGATTAATCTGTTATTTCTTGTATAGTTCGCTTATAATAATATAGATACAAGCACAATAAAGAAATTATTATTCTTCGTACTTTATAGATACAATCCAACAGCTTACTATAAAGCACTGCTAGAAGCAGATGCAGAAGCTGCAGATAAAAGAATTAAGAAGATCAGAAAGGTTCAAAAGGAACTCCGATCAGAGTTACAATTCGTTCAAGAACGAATAACGCAGTATGCAAACTCCAAAAGAATTAAGAAACCAATCCTATAGAAGGAAGATAAAATCTATCTACTTCGGAAAAATATCAAAACAATCAAGCTTAGCAATAAACTCAACTATAAAAAGTTAGAACTATTCAAAATCTTGTAGCAAATTTCTCCAGTCAACTACAAGTTGGCATTATCCCATGGAATGAGAATACACTCAGTTTTCCACATCTCACTGCTAGAACCAGCAGCACAGGAAATACCAGCGAACAATACAGCAGAAGTAGAAAACAACGAACCAGAGTATGAGGTGAAGAAGATTCTCAAGCACAGAGGCACGGATAGCACAAGGGAATACCTTATCAAATGAAAAGGTTACTCAGCAAGCGAAAATTCATGGGAACTACAGAAAAACGTTAAGAATGCTCAAGAAAGAGTAGCTGAGTATTGGAAAAGAAAAAAAAACCAGTACCTAAGACAATCGCTCCGCCCCGGAGCGAGGTCCAGAAGCTTCGGAAACCTCGCTCTCCAGGAAACCCGACCAATCTACCACTGCATTCCCCACATCCACAGAATTCCAGTCAAAACTCTCAAAAGAAGAATCTCCAGCAATTACAGCAGATTCCTCTACAACTACAGAACGAATCTCAGCAGCAATGCAAGCCCGCTTCTCCGCTTCCACCCTTTCCAACTTCTCCATATTATCAATACCCCGATGAACAGCATGCATTATCTTCTCGTACTATATTCTTTTCTGCTTGTGCAGCCTAAGGAGTTTGGCATTCAGCTTAGCAGCCTCCTTTTCGATCGCCTCTACCTCCGCTTCCAGGCAACAGTATTGAGCAGTCATACGATTCAATTGTGCAGGCGTCAGGCTACGAACGTCGCAATTCGACAAGCTCAGACGCATGCAGGTCTGACAACGGGAAGATTCGGACTCAGCAATCTTGCACTCAGCTGAAAGATTGTGATCTTCGCAGTATGAGCAAGGCATGAGCAAAAGAGAACTGAAGGTGGCTACAGCAGAAAGAAGGGACGATTTCTGCGAAGAACGAGAATAAGGCTTAGCAATACAACGAGAACTGACTCTGTTCGACATCTCGATTAGGAAGGCAAGATTATGAACGGAAGATTTGCTAGAGTACTTACGAAAGATCGTTGGGGATAATGACTGATAGGAGGGAGATGATGTTATAATCTATCCAACATGCAGGTTATAGAATAGGTTATGAGTAACAGGGACCAGATGTTAAGGATTCAACGTTCTGACAAAGCATTGATTATATGACTCAGGGTTAGGGTTATTAGCGGATAGATACAGTTGATGTCTATTCTGTTGATGAAGGAATCGATGGAGTCGACATCGATCCTATCTATCCGAACTGAAGAACTGAGTATATAAAGGTTTACATTTCCTACTGTTAGATAGATTTCCTTCAGATAGTTCTTCAGTTGTCAATCTAAGTATTCAGTTTCATACACTGAGTAGCTCCAAAGGCAGTAAATACTTGCATTGCTTATTAGGACTTATACAGTTCCGTATTCAAGGACTTGACACTTTGATACCGCTCTTGTTAGCATAAACCTCTCGTGTACTTAGGAATCTTCGGATTGCTGCAGTGCTCATTACACGGTTCTTAATTGTAATATTGTTAAATTGCTTGTAATCAATGCATAGCCTGAGCTTGCTATTCTTCTTAAGTATAAACAGGATGGGGTATTCTGCTGGTAATCGCAATGATTGTATATATCCTTTCTTAAGATTCTCATCGAAGTACTCCCGAAATATCTCTAGCTGTGCCTTGTTTAATCCATAAATAGGAAAGAATTTGAGCTATTTCCCTTCTTGTAGCAGGATCTTGTAATTGTATAAGCTGTATTCTAGCAATCCTGTATCCAATTCTTTCTGGAACAGTTTCTTGAACTTGTAATATTCTCATAATATATTCGCAAATGTTAGTTCTGATCCTTGTGCTGTTTCTGCTACCTGAAGGAACAGTAGGTACCGTTGAGCGTGCTTCTTTTCATTCGTTGTTTTTGGTAACGTTTTTGAGAGCCTTAAGCGTTCGCTCCGAGCCGAACCGAGCGCTCGAGAGCCTGGTTTCGAGGTTTTTCTCGTATAGTTTTACAATTCACATTCTAAAGCTTTTCCTTATTGCTTCGAAGCGAACCAACTTGCTGAGAATCTCGCTTCTATTATTTTGTTAATCTGTTAGCGCTCTAGCACTATTTGGATTCGCTTATTACTAGATCCTTCTCCTTGAACTGCTAGCTCTGCTAACTTGAAAGTATGTATAAAGTTGTTTAAAGCTTCTTTTCCCGAGTATTCTTCAATAACTAGCTTCAATCCTGCATTATTGATTGCAACTATCTCTCTGGATACAGCTTGTTCTTATAAGATCTAGCTAGTAGTCCAATCGATTCGAGGATTATACTCTTTAAGCTATGGAAGCTTCATAATCAGCTTATGCTATGCTGTATTCGTAATATTAAAAGAAGCTCTAGTTACATATTCTTGAATTAAGATAAGTAGATGATTAGTTTTCTTATTGATTACTTCTTGGTTGTATGCAATAAGTTATTCTTCCACAGTGCTAAGGGTGTATGGGCGCCTCTTTCATTTCCATTGTAGTTGTACTTGATTGATGATATTTGGGAATATGAAGTTTCCTTGAGCATCACTGTTCAATAGTATGCTGCACTTGTATTCTTGAATATATATATTAAACTTGATGTGAGCATAATTTGTTCTAAAAGCTTCATATAGGAACTGTTCTGATCTGATCGTCTGCAGTTCCTTTATAAGCGATTCTGTTCTTTTGAATCTATCGAGAACTGCTTATCTTTCTGAGCCTGCTTCGCTGCTTCTCAAGCAAGCTTTTTAGCTTGCTTTTGCTTGTATTATCGTTATTCCTGATCTTCCTTCTGTTAATGCTAGTTGCAAACTTTGTTATTGATATGAATCATATAGAATATCATTCTACATTGCTACCATTTTATTTTCTTGTTCATACATTGCATAAAGCAATCGTTTGGTAGTCCGATGTATGCATTGTAGTGCTATCTGTTGAGAATCTCCCTGAAGCGAAGTTCCTGTTCTTCAACAGCTTGAAGGATTTATTCTGATTTTCTGATGGAGAACTATTTGTATTACACTTTGTTTAAGAAATGCGTTCTGTAGCTATGATAGGTGCAGGAGATCCAAGCTAGTTCGTAGTATAGGTTGTAAAGTGAGCTGATCCGAGGGTTCTCATCTTCTTGTGCTTTAATGTTCTGCAAGAGGATGCAGGTAAAGAGCTTCTCTAGTTCTATTCTATAAACGAGATGTTTAATCCATATTGTTTCCTTGTTCCATTCAATACCAAAGGGAAACCTTCCTGTAAGCTTCTTGGGTTCATTGTTTACAGAAGATTCCAGTGAATCGTTAGATCGTTCGTTCTGGCCTATCCTAAAGTCAAAGTGTCCTCAAGGTAGAGGACAGTTTTTTTGGGTGAGAAATTTTTTGGCGCTAGCAAAAACAGGGGTAAGAGGATCGTTTTTTTCTTCTGTAAACTGTTCTCAACTCAAATTTTAAGCTTTCTGTCTCATTTCAATTTGAAGTCTGATCGCTTTCCTTAAAACTCTATCATTTCTGAATTTCAAGTTCTCATCATCTTTCTTTCTATTTCAATTGCAGGATTTGTATTTCTAGAGTAAAGGATTGAGATGATCAGACCCGCATTTTTACCCGCATTAAAAACAACCAATTGTCTTGCTTTATTTCTAGGGCATACCCCTATCCTAAAGTCAAAGTGTTCTCAAGGTAGAGGACAGTTTTTTTGGGTGAGAAATTTTTTGGCGCTAGCAAAAACAGGGGTAAGAGGATCGTTTTTTTCTTCTGTAAACTATCCTCAACTCAAATTTTAAGCTTTCTGTCTCATTTCAATTTGAAGTCTGATCGCTTTCCTTAAAACTCTATCATTTCTGAATTTCAAGTTCTCATTATCTTTCTTTCTATTTCAATTGCAGGATTTGTATTTCTAGGGTAAAGGATTGAGGTGGTCAGACCCGCATTTTTATCCGCATTAAAAACAACCAATTGCCTTGCTTTATTTCTAGAGCATACCCCTAACCCGCAATTCTGATCAGAACCTAGCTATAGCTGATTCTATTTATAATTTGAAAATATATAATAGGTAAAAGAGAGCAGAAAAGCCCGTTTTCACATCATGTAAATATATATGAGGTGAAAGCTAAGCATAGGGCGAGGGCGAGGGCTAGGGCCAGGGCGAGGGCGAGGGCGAGAGCCAGGGCGAGGGCGAGAGCGAGGGCTAGAGCTAGGGCTAGAGCCCGTTTTCATATCATGTAAGTATATATGAGGTGAAAGCTAAGCGTAGGGCGAGGGCGAGAGCTAAAGCCAGAGCTAGAGCCCGTTTTCATATTATGTAAGTATATATAAGGTGAAAGCTAAGCGTAGGGCGAGGGCGAGAGCTAGGGCCAGGGCGAGGGCGAGGGCGAGGGCCAGGGCGAGGGCGAGAGCGAGGGCTAGGGCTAGGGCTAGGGTTAGGGCTAGGGTTAGGGCTAGGGCTAGGGTTAGGGCTAGGGCTAGGGTTAGGGCTAGGGTTAGGGCTAGGGTTAGGGCTAGGGTTAGGGCTAGGGCTAGGGCTAGGGTTAGGGTTAGGGCTAGGGCTAGGGCTAGGGTTAGGGCTAGGG